>NW_028221978.1:292927-322927 GCF_056783735.1 Eptatretus burgeri | reverse complement strand
CACTTCTGAAACGCACACACCACAAAGGAGTGTTTTCGTTCAAGGAAGGGGGCAGGGCGAGGGGCGTCATTGGCCATCAGGTGTAACGACGTGGGCAAAACCATTTGGAGCTGGCCATTTATCTATTACATATGCACTGGGGAGGAATTGAAAATGAAAAAAATGAATCGAAAGAAAAATGATGATTGATTGTGGCGTATCGCTCTCCCTTGTGGGCTGGCTCACCTGCCTCACATCTTTCTCACCTCAGCACTGTGAAACCAAGGCTTACAAGATCATTGGAATCTTTCGTGATGAAGCTTCATCTGTGGGCCGATCAAATCGCCGTCGCCAACAGGTCGATGGGCTCTCTGTCTTCTTCCGCCTCATTTCTGGACTTTCACCCTCTGCCCTCTCTGTGCATTGTCCTCCCCCCTCCCCCTTCCAACCTGCCAGGTATCTGCAGGAGACACATTTGGTCTACCAGCAGCACCTCCAGGAGAAACTGCCGAATTCCAAGATCACTGCTCGCCTTCGCTCATTTTTTCCTGTGTTTTTTCCCCACCTGTGGAACCATCTTCCTCTCACTAATCAATGTCATTCTTCCGTCTCGGTCTTCAAAACAGCTGTTCACTCTCATCCCCCATCCAAAATCATGATTTATTCTGCACCCGTCAAACTACCCCCAACCCTCCAAAAAATTTTGCGAATGTATCCATCTTGCCCATCCTTTGTGTTTTCGCTTACCCCTCATTGTTACTTGTGTCTCTTGTATGTCCATCTTGTCTCCATCTACTTTCTCCCTCTACGCTGCTGTTGGTGTTTCCCCTTTGTGTCGAAATTCATACCCAGGCAAAATAGCTTTGAGGTGAGTGTGTGGACCCTGAGGCCATCCTGCCAACCTTTACCACCCACATGAGGGCTGCAAATCAACTTTCAAGTTCATCACGATGCACCAAACATGCCCCAACCACAATCACCGAGATCAACTGGAGAGTTCAGAGAACACGATACCCCACGCAGTGTTACTTTAATTTGAATTAAGTGATAAATTTAACAATGGATAAAAACAAGATTTCAAAGTTTAAGGAGATTAAAGTACTCCAGAAGCAGTGGAGAACAGCACCCTCATGCACCACACCGTTGAACCTTGATTTAAAGTGAAGCACATACTGTAAAAATGGAGGTTCTTGAACTATGATGACAGATGATTTGTCATAAAATGAATCTGAAACAAGTAAAAAAGACACAAAATGTCACAACTCCCATTGTTTTAGTAATTTTGCTGAAGGAGCTGAAGGGCTGGCCCATATTAATGTTTGACAAAAGTGGCCACCAGTCTTCCAGTTGGCCATCTTTACTCATATCACAAAATAAAGTGAGGAGCATGTGTACGCCATGACGTGCTGTGCTTGTGCTAAGTTTGAATGAAATGGGACCATGCATATCTGAGAAAGGGTTGGGGACACATTCAAGAATTAAAATGGGACCATGCATGTCTGAGAAAGGGTTGGGGACACATTCAAGAAACAAAATGGGAACATGCATGTCTGAGAAAGGGTTGGGGACACATTCAAGAAACAAAATGGGACCATGCATTTCTGAGAAAGGGTTGGGGACACATTCAAGAAACAAAATGGGACCATGCATGTCTGAGAAAGGGTTGGGGACACATTCAAGAATCAAAATGGGACCATGCATGTCTGAGAAAGGGTTGGGGACACATTCAAGAAACAAAATGGGACCATGCATGTCTGAGAATGGGTTGGGGACACATTCAAGAAACAAAATGGGACCATGCATGTCTGAGAATGGGTTGGGGACACATTCAAGAAACAAAATGGGACCATGCATGTCTGAGAAAGGGTTGGGTGACATATTCACGAAACAAAATGGGACCACACATGTCTGAGAAAGGTTTGGGGACACATTCAAGAAACAAAATGGGACCATGCATGTCTGAGAAATGGTTGTGGACGCACAAACTCGCACAGACAGACATGAAAATCGAGACCAAATCCACACAAGAAAATCAGACACAAGTGGAGACCTTTCAGCACATCAAACCTGCTCCACATCGACACCACACGAAGTTATCAACACAAGATCAAACGAATGAAATGCAAAATGTTCCTTTTTGTTTGTTTGTTTTAAATAATAATTAAAAAAACGTGACACGTTCACCACCAAGGATCGTCCGAGTACAAACAATCACCAAGCTGTGGGAATGAGGGACGACGCGACGACGTCTTGGGTCCAGGGTCAGGGTGGGACCCACAACACACGTGACGGCCGCCGACACCACGGCTGACTCCTCTGTGGGGACCACGTGGATCCCTCCGTTTACTTCAACAGTTTCACGAACTGTTGAACTTTCTCTTGAGCATTCTTTTCAACTTTCCATCACAGGACTTCTCGACTCTTGGCCTCGTGCACGTATTTACTATTTACTCTTGGATGGAGTTTACTGCCCACTTAGACTGCATTCCCAAACAAGCTGACTCCAAAGAGACCCCACCCCGGCACGTCGGGGGGAACACCACGTCGGGGGGAACACCACGTCGGGGGGAACACCACGTCGGGGGGAACACCACGTCGGGGGGAACACCACGTCGGGGGGAACACCACGTCGGGGGGAACACCACGTCGGGGGGAACACCACGTCGGGGGGAACACCGTCCGTTGAGGAGACCCCCATCGAAAGGACTTGGAGCCCTGATCGAACCAAATCCAACGGAGACGAATAACGATTGTAACTAGAGTTGGGGAGTTGTAACAGCTGTATTATAAAGGAAATACGGGCACTCGGTAGAGTGCATACCTTCGCCGCCGCAACTTTTTTCCGGGCACATTTGAAAAACGTCATTTTAAAACGTCCATGACTTCACAACCGTCAGTCCGATTGACGTCAAATTTGGTGTATCACCTCCTTGAAGGCAGTCCAACAAAATGGAATGATAAACACTGAAAAATTAAAAAGTTGAAAAATGACGTCATCTTTTGACGTCATTTTGACGCACTTCCGGGGACGTCACGTCCAATCAGGGACCACCATTCTGAAAGCTCGTAGTTCCCTGAACGTTTTAACGTTAGTTTCATGTCAACAGCTCTATTAGATCTGAAGCTATGCCTACAAGTATATTTTGACCTTGAGTGTGACCTTGACCTTGACTAGAGTTAATTGGCAAAAGCTTTACATCAATAAACAGATACTGATCCTAATGCCTGGATTTGGGAGACTTTGCTTTATAAATTATATAGATATTTGAATGTAAAATATCAGGACATTTTAGCCACAATTGAAAAACGTCATGTTCAAACGTCAATGACGTCATAACGGTCAGTCCGATCGAAGTCAAATTTGGTGTGTGACGTCCTCAAGGTAAGTCCTACAAAACGGTATGATCAAAACTGATGAGATCGAAAAATGAAAATTTACGTCATCTTGTGACGTCATTGAGACGCACTTCCGATGATGTTACGTCAAATCCGACACTACATATCTGAAAGGTATCTCATCATGGAACAATATGGCGGTTGTTGCATGTCGACAGCTGTATTATGAAGGAAGTTATGCTCAAAAGAGTGTTTTTGACCTTTTCATGACCTTGACCTTGACCTTTGACCCGATCGCTCCCAAAGTCTAATCAAATCGTCCTTGGATACTCACGAATCATCCCACCAAATTTCATGCAATTCGGTTTCATACTTTCTGAGTTATGCGAATAACAAACAAACACACATATTCACAAATAAATATCTTGCCAAAAGGTGACCACGTGTGACTTCTTTAAGGTCACACTGAGGTGAACAGAGCTGCTATCCAACAGGAGCGACTCCTTGAGGAATATCTGCCTACGAGAGTTTCCGATGAGAATCGTTCTACAGAGTAACCATGAAAAATATGCTTTTTCCTCATAACGTCACTAAATGACGTCATAATGTCTCAAGCTTGACATATCTAGAAAGCACTCATCGAGGTGTTCAATTTGAGGTACTACACAATATGGTTCCTAAACCTTGAAAATTTGACTTTGGGGTCAAATATGTTTGACCTGAGGCGCTAACCATGAAGGTCAAGGCCAATCGCCACCAAAAATTAATCAGCTGAGCGCCAGACCATGAACTATATTCCCATGAAGTTTGAAGATGATCCGATCAAAATTACTCAAAAAATAAGGGTTTCGTCGACTCCCCTGATTTGCGACAGTGACCTTGACCTTTGACCTTGACCTTCAAAATTTTGTGCACTGAAAGGGACCTCTATAGTCCTCTGATATGCGAAGTTACAAAAATTTCCAATGATAACTGTGCTCTGCAGAATTTTTTTTATACTTGATGACAGACAAACAAATAAAACAAACAAAAAAAAAACAAACAAGCTGACAAACATATCTTGCAAAAACTTCGTTTTGGCAAGATAATAAATACACAGCGACCAAAACATAACCTTTCGCAGAATGTGAAGGTAAAAATAAAATAAAATCATTAATTCTCTCCAAATGCTCAGATGTGTTCATTTTCCAAGCAGGAAGCGAGCGCTCGCCAAACCGGCCGTTCCTTATGAACGGTTTATCGTGAAGTGCTTGCTTGAGTGCTTAAGCCACTTGGCGAGCTCTTCAAAACAAACTCACCAACTGAACACACCCTGTAAAACTGGAGGTTTTTGGAAATATGATGAAAGTGATTTGTGTAATAGAGTGTTTAAATATATAATCATATTTGAATAAACGTTTAAAGAGGTTAAAATATATAATTCTATTTTAATAAACGTTTAAAGAGGTTTAAATATATAATTCTATTTTAATAAACGTTTAAAGAGGTTTAAATATATAATTCTATTTTAATAAACGTTTAAAGAGGTTTAAATATATAATTCTATTTTAATAAACGTTTAAAGAGGTTTAAATACATAATTATATTTTAATAAATGTTTAAAGAGGTTTAAATATATAATTGTATATTAAACGTTTAAAGAGGTTTAAATATATAATTATATTAAAATAAACGTTTAAAAGGTTTAAATATATAATTATGTTTTTATAAACGTTTAAAGAGGTTTAAATATAGAAAAATAAATAAATTCAGGGTTTCACCGACATGTTACCCATCGTCTATTACACCACCCGACCGAACATGTTACATTAGTTGTTGTTTCTGTTATTTACTCCTCCATAACCCTCTGATAACCAGTAAGTTTGATTTCCCACTTTGTTTGATCGTCACACAGACGGTAACCATGGTATCTCACTGCTCTCTGCGCGGTCGGGATGAAATGAAATGAGAAAACGGGAAAATGACGAAGAGAAAACTGATCCTCTCTCACGATCCGAATAGAAATCGATTAATTTTTTATTTAAAATCCATGTTTCTAAAATCAATATGTAAGGAAACGTCATCAGTGTTTTGGTTTATTCGATACACTGTTGTTGTTGAGGGTAACCATGGAGATGAAGCCCCACCCCCTCCCATTGTGACGCACAAGGCTTTGTTGTTCCAGTTCTGAATATCATTGGTTTGAGCGGGTTGTGTGGCCATGTTGTTCCACTTGTCGTCCATGACGTTCGAACCTTCTGGAGCTTTCTCGATTGTAAGAACCATTTCTTGTAAACTTCCAGCGAGGAAGGAAACACGATGTGGTGTTGTGGAAAGAGGAGGAAAAATACAAGGAGGAACGAAGAGGAGAATCCTGAGGTAATAATTATAATAATTGGTTTATCGATCATGGGCCTTCACTTACTGCTCTGTAACTAGTTTGATTCGTCACATGTGATTTGTGTGTTCCTTACTAATCCCGCAGATCGAAGATGTTGAAGTGGAAAACAATTCTTCAACTCCTTCCTCCTCACAGCGGGAGAGAGTTGGTGAAAAAAAATCAAAACCTTTCCGGAAGATCCGGAAGTGGTTCAGCAAAGGGAGGAAGTCAAGAAAGAACGGACAGGAAGAAAACAATTGTGAACAATTAAAAGTATGTTGGGTTCGAAGGTGTGTGTGTGTGTGTGTGTGTGTGTGTGTGTGTGTGTGTGTGTGTGTGTGTGTGTGTGTGTGTGTGTGTGTGTGTGTGTGTGTGTGTGTGTGTGTGTGTGTGTAACCAGATAAACCGTCCGCACCATCATCCACGGAGTGAGTTCCAGTTACAGTTGCGATAACAATCAATTGGGAATGTAAAAAGATTAATAAATAATTCCATGAAGGAACATCTAACAATCATCAATCCCATCAGATATTCACATTTTATACTCTTTACCAACAGTTCATGTTAACAAGTAAACTTCACCGCAACAACAATGAATGGTAACCATCTAACGTGGGATGAGTTCATTCACAAACTTTACAACCTTTTACTTTCACATTTATTTAATTTATTAATGGTTGTATGTGATTTGGTTGGACACAGCAGCACAACAACTGAGAGATCAAATCACACTGCCGAATCCGGACATGACAGAAACCTTTGGGGGAAGTCTACAAATTACATACACAAAATACCAACATTCACCCAAATTCACCCCCCACCCCTCTCGGGTAACACCCCTCCCTTTTATTCCAATAAACAAAATTGTAAAAATGTGAGTTTTGATGAAAACCCATCTTTGGAATGCCAAGGGTGAAGGATTTTTCACCATTTTGATCAACCTGTTAGTTTATTCATCAAGATCTTGATTTTGAATGTATAATTTACTCATCAGATGTGGTTTGTGTGTTCCTTAAGCCCAAGTCACATTTGCTCCATGGCTTGGATCCGGCGGCCCTACCCCCCTTTGAATTGACAGAAACGTGCGGCGGCCGCAGAGTTTCTGATGTGGCCTCAGGGTGGCCCTACGCCGTATGGCTATCTTTTACAGGCCGTCGGGGTCGCCGTGGAATTACAGCGCGGAGTTATAACTTTTTTTCATTTCAACGTTGGCCGTAGCAATTTGACAAGCCCAGCTGTGACGTTGATGTGTTCCACGTCGACCGTACGTAGGGCGTACGGTGGGCTTGCGTTATTCGTGCGGCTGCCGTAGGCTCTTATCAATGAAAAATGAATTTTGCCAACCCCCAAAAAATTACGGCGGCCGCACTATTTCCACGGTCGCCGTAGGGTAGTCCTAAGGCGTCCCTGTGTTCAACGTACGGTGGCCTTGCGGTCTGTGTCACTGCCTGCGGGCAACGCAGGGTCGACGCACGGTTCCGCTTCGCCCGCCGTGCGTCCTACGTACGGCCTCCGTGGCAGTCTGCGTCGACCGTGCGTCCACCGTGCGCTACCGCTATAGATCGGAGTATAGATGTTTGCCGAAACTCCGAACTGATATATTCAGATATATATATATATAAATATATATATATATATATATATATATATATATATATATATATATATATATATATATATATATATATATATATATATATATATATATATATATATACATATTTATTATAGTCATAGTATATTCAGTTATATATATATACTCCAAACTGATATATTTTTATTTCAGTCAAAAAAGAACTGGTATTTATACCCACTCGTTACCTTCCGTCTGGCCGCACGTTCGCCTTAGGGCCCCCCTGCGGTCACCTTACGGGCACCTTGAGGCTACCTTGCGTCTGCCTTGAAAATTCTATGGCCGCAGCAGGGACGTCCTTAGGTCACCATGTGACATCAAATCAAAGACCGTACGGCACCCCCACTTTTTCGGTCTCCGGAATTTCTAAATACGCCGTGCGGCTCCCCGAAAAATAAAAACATATGTGACTGCCACATTGTTTGACCGTGGAAATACTGCGGCCGCCCTATAATTGCTAGTGGCCGTAGATTTTGTAGACCCTACGGCCGCCGTGCCAAATGTGACTTAGGCCTTACTAATCCCGTAGATCGTAGCTGTTGAAGTGGAAAACAATTCTTCAGCTACTTCCTCTTCACAGGGGGACAGAGTTGTTGAAAAAAAATCAAAATCTTTCCAGAAGATCCGGAAGTGGTTCAGCAAGTGGAGGAAGTCAGGAAAGAACGGACAGGAAGAAAACAATTGTGAACAATTAACAGTATGTTGGGTTCGAAGGTGTGTGTGAGATGTATCAAGAGTTTATGCCAATGTATGAATACATGGGTGCACCGGGGCATGGTTAAGCAGTCACGTGACCCACGCATTTTCCGGTGCTGTGCTTTGTTGAACCCGTGTCTGGATTAAACATATTGTTCCCACACTTCAGTCTTCGTCCCTGTTTATTGAATACATTACAATGGCGACGAGGATGTCTTCGTGCATTGACATACACGCAGTGGGGGATGATTGGGAAGACTATACTAATCGTCAAATCGCCGAACTTTGTGGAAAACAAAATGTACACCGATGACGACGCTGAAAGGCGGCGAGCTGTTTTACTGACCGTGTGCGGCACTCTGACGTACAACCTTATCAAAGATATTTTTGCCCCAGCCAAACCTTCTGACAAGTCGTATGAAGAGCTTGTCAATCTCGTGAAAAGATTTTATCATCCTAAACCGGAAAATATCGTCTCGAGATCCAGATTTTATACCCACCATCGTCAAGATGGTCAGTGAGTATCCGAGTTCGTGGCTGATTTACGCCAACTCGCCGAACATTGAGAGTTTACAGATCAACTCGAAGAGATGTTTCGTGATTCCTTTGTAATAGGCATCAATGATGACTCAATTCTGTGTGAACTCCTTCCTGAATCTGACCCCAATTTGGCTAAAGTCATGGAAATAGTCACTTCGTGTATGCAAACTGCCGAGAGCCTGCATGTGAGCTCTAATAAGTCAAAAGTTATCCAACAGGACCCATCGGTGAACAAGGTAACCTTTGACTACACGCAAAAGTGTTTTCGCAAGCCACCAAATTCACCTCCACCTCCTGACATTTCTGAATCTACCCGGAAGGTTGGGGTAACTTGTTGGCGTTGTGGTGGTCATCATCAAGCTTGCCAATGTGACAACTGTGGTAAGCGGGGACACTTGAAGTGTCGTTGTTCTCGATCCAAGTTGAAGAACTTGTCTCCTGCTTATCACATTGGGGTGAACCCTGATGCAGCGGACGATAGGTCACAGAGCACAGCCTGCAGTCGAGAGTCAAGTGAGGAACTTTATGAGGTTTTCTCGGTTGGAACAAAGA
The DNA here is from genome assembly GCF_056783735.1 of Eptatretus burgeri. Taxonomy (NCBI): domain Eukaryota; kingdom Metazoa; phylum Chordata; class Myxini; order Myxiniformes; family Myxinidae; genus Eptatretus; species Eptatretus burgeri. Next base: position 313,832 of record NW_028221978.1, on the reverse strand, counting down.
GCTTCGATGCTCCAATTATACTTGATGTAACAATCGATAAGATCCTGGTGAGGATGGAAGTTGATATCGGCGCTTCCAGATCAATTATGAGCGAGAGCAAGTTCAACTCCATTGACCCTCCGAGAAAGGCTCCTGCACTCCGGCCTGCATCTCCTGACTTGAGAACATACACCAAGGAGGTGGTCCCTGTAGTTGGCTCCGCTAACGTAACTGTAGGATATGGAAACAGCACTCATGTCCGACCACCATTGATAGTGTGTGGAGAAGGATCAACCCTCTTAAACCGAGATTGGTTTCGAATAATCAGACTTAATTGGAGTGACATAAACAGTTTCCAACTCCGATGCTGGATACAAAACTGTGCTCAACAAATACCCTGGCATGTTCAGCGATGGTGTTGGCACCTTTGCAGGGCCCAAAGTGAGGATTCATGTTTCTGCAGATTCTCAGCCATTGTTTCATAAGTCTAGACCTGTAGCCTGGATGATGTGATCAATGATCGAATGTGAGCTTGACCACCTGCAGAGTGAGGGCATCATCTCACCAGTCGAGTACTCCGACTCGGCAGCACCTATCGTTCCAAAACTCAAAGCAGACGGAACAGTGCGCATTTGTGGGGACGACAAAATGATGATCAACTGCTGTTCAAAGCTGGATGGCTACCCTTTGCCAAAAGCAGAGGATCTGTTCACCATTCTCATGCTCATGGGTGGCCAGACATTCACTAAGCTTGACTTGACCAATGGCAATGCTCAAATGGAACTGGATGATGATTCCAAGCCCGATACATGCATTAACACTCATCGAGGACTCCATATGTACAACAGATGCCCATTTGGCATACACTCTGCTGCACCAATCTTCCAACGCAAGATGGAGACATGATTGAAAACTGTACCAAAGACAGCCGTATTTCAGGACGACATACTAGTTAGTGACTGGCAAGTCACAACAAGAACACCTCAAGAACCTAAACAAAGTTCTCAATCGGCTATCACAAGCTAGGTTACGCCAAAGGTGTGAGAAATCTACCTTTATGACACGGGAATTTGAATACCTGGGTCATCAAATCTCCTGTCAAGGCATTGTGCCCTCTCCGAGCAAAGTTGAAGCAATTGCGAATGCACCAATGCCACAAAACATTTCAGAACTTCGTGCATTCCTGAGTATGTTAACCCTGACTGGTAATGACTATTCATTAGTTTATCCTGCCCGGGTAAGGAAATGTACTGTGCTGACGTGCTGAGTCACTTGCAGCTTCCCATAACCATCCCAGAACCTTCACAATCTGGCAATATTATTCATCTCATGGCGAACGTCATTCACGATGAGGCGCCCATAACAGCTAAGCAGAATGCTTGTGGTGCCAATCGCAATCGAGATTTGTCACAAATTAAACACTGTGTTATGTCAGGTAATTGGGCATCACAACTGGAAGCTCATGTCAGGTCGGTTCGATCTGTGACCTGCTACAGGTACCATGTAAACCTGTACTAACCTGTTCCATGGTCGGGTTGTCGGCGACTAAACCGTCTCCCCCACCAGGTTTTCTGGTGAGGGGGGTGTTTGGATATGGACACCCAGTAGGATTAAAAACAAAACCTGTCAAAGGGTGGAGGAGCTCCTTGTGAGCCAACGGCCATCCATATCTAGTGCCCAACTGTGTCTGCGGACGTCCTCCTGCAGTTGGGTTACTTCTTATTAGGAGGTTGGTGGCAGGATTTGCACTCCGGCCACCGTAAAACCCTTCATTCCGCAAAACGCAAAAACGCAAAAAAAATCTGAAAACCCACTCCGTGGGAGTACCTCCTGCGCAGCTTCCCTTCGCAGGGCAGCTCACTGGATGACGGGATTGGGGCAAAGCCTTCGGGACCCCCAATCTTTGATGATAGGAGGGAAACCACGGGGTAACATCCCTGGGTCAGATTGCGGGAGTGTGTCGGAGTGGTGCTGAGGTGTCGTCCACCAGACGGCGGTCTCCTTGGGTTAACCTGAGGCGGTCCCTTCGGGTGGGTGCCTGGAATGTCCTATCCCTAAGAGAGGATGATCACCTGTCTCTGTTATCATCTGAGCTCAAGCGTTTGGACATCGGGATTGCAGCTCTCTCTGAGGTTCGGAGACCGGATTGCGGCGAGATAATGGTGGGTGGTTACACCTACTATTGGTCTGGTCGCTCTGATGGTTACCATAACAAGGAGTTGCTGTAGCTGTGTCCAATAAGCTGACCCCAATGATAATTGAGGTAACACCGGTCAACGAGCGTATTATGAGACTAAGGATTCGTCACTCCTAAGGTGTCATTTCCCTGGTCTCTGTTTATGCTACGACTGAGGCGAGTGATCTCACCGTGAAGGATGCATTCTACGCCACACTCGAGTCTGTGGTTGATCAGTGCCCCAGATGAGATACACTTCTAGTCTTGGGGGATTTCAATGCATCGACTGGAACTGATAGGGATGGTTATGAGGTGTGTGTTGGTCCCCATGGGTCAGGAACTCTGAACCAGAATAGCACTAAGTTCCTTGACTTTGCAAGAAGTCATGGACTTAGGGTGGCTGGTTCATGGTTTCAGCGCCCACAAGCTCATCGCTGGACTTGGTATTCCAACGCTGGCGGTGTGGCAAAGGAGATTGACCATGTCCTCATTGACGGTCGTTGGAGGATGATACAGAACTGCAGGGTCTACCGGAGTGCTCAGTTCCTCAATACTGACCACAGGCTTTTTTTTTTTTTTTTTTTTTGTATACCTTGGTCGAGGCTCGTATGAGAGCAAACACACAACTCACAGCAAGGAGGCATGAGACAAGAGGGGCGGGAGTGGAAGGGACAAAACAGTGGGGAACAGACACATTAGGTGAACTGTGGAAGGGAGAGGGATGGGGATGGGACAGGGAACATGGCGAAGAGAAGATGGACATTTCAGGTACTTTCAGGAAGGAAAGCAGGAGAAATGAAGGAAGTGGGCTTGGGTGGATTATCGGGGGTAGAAAAGATCGAGGATTGGATGCCGATGATCTTAAATGCCCTGGTTTCGACAGCGTTAAGCCGAGAAAGGTGGGAGGCAGGAGCACCAGCCCAGAGGGGAGAGCAGTACTCCATCAGGCTACGGACAAAAGCTTTGTAAGTGGTCAGGAGCTCAAGAGGGCCGAGGAAGGACTTAGCATGACGGAGGATTCCCAGTAGGCGACTGGCTTTTGAGGCGAGGTTGGAAATGTGACTTTCCCAGGAAAGGTCATAGCAGATAGTGAGACCTAGAAGCTTGAAAGAAAAGACTTCTTCCAGAGGATTGTTGAGAAAGTGGATGGGGGGGTTTTGTAAACGGTCCTTTCGAAGAGACATAGTGAGAGTGTGAGATTTGTCTGGATTGAAAGACATGTTCCATGTGTTGGACCAGTTTGTGATTTTATCCAGATCTGCAGTGAGCGAAGAAGCTGCTGCTTGCCGGTCTGAGGGATGACAGATGGTACGGCTGAGGGTGGAGTCGTCGGCAAAGAGAAATAGAGGATTTTCCAGAGAGTCCGAGAGATCATTGATAAAAACCAGAAAAAGAACAGGGCCCAGAACGCTACCTTGAGGAACTCCAGCCTGCACAGGAAGAGGGGATGAAAGAACTCCATTTAGGGCCACACGTTGACTGCGACAGGAGAGGAAGTCTGCGAGCCATGAGTGGAGATGGCCTTGAATACCATGGGAAGAGAGTTTGGTGAGTAGGGCAGGGTGCCAGACTGTGTCAAAAGCACGTGATATGTCCAGGGATACGGCTCGGATTTCCTGTCTGGCATTGAGGACCTCCATCCATTGATGGGAGAGCAGAAGCAGCATATCCAGGGTAGAGTGACCTGGTCTGAAACCAAAGTTTCAACTTCAACAACTTCAACATACAACAAGGCTTGTTGTAGCAACTCTAAAGCTGCACCTTAAATCCTGGAGAATGGTACCATCCCAGCCTAGGCTGGATGTTGCCAAGCTCAGGGATGAGAGAGTAGCTGAGGAGTTTGCGAACAGGCTGAGTGGACACTTGGGGGGGTCTGGGTGCTTTGGGGGGTCCTGAAGAGTTGTGGAGCGCCTTCAAGACCACCGTCCTTGATGTTGCCGGTGGATGCCTTGGAGCTCACCGCAGGGCAAAGAAGAATTTTGTCTCTCAAGGGACACTGGATACCATTGACCAGAGTCGCAGGGCCAGGCTGAATGGCAGAGCTGAGCTGTTCAGGGAGCTGAGGCGTAAAACTGTACGTGCACTGAGGGTGGACAAGGAGGACTATGTGCGAGGAATCTGTGAGGGGGTAGAGCATCAACTGTGGACAGGTGATTCTCGTCCCGCTTACAGGGGAATTCATGCATTACGTTCATCCAAGCCCATCCCTCGGAGCACTGCAGTTCGAGCAGAGAGTGGTAGGCTCTTGACAGAGGAGTCTGAAGTGAAGGCCCGCTGGGCCGGTTACTTTGAGCGGTTGTACCAGGCTGATCCCCCAACTGTCGAGTTGGACGTCAAGGGTGTTACAATCCCTGTTGCTGACCCTCGAATCAACTGTGGTCCACCTTCGCTTGTGGAAACACGGGCTGAGGTGAACCAGTTGAAATGGGGCAAAGCTCCAGTGATCTGTGGCATCCATGCTGAACTTCTCAAGGCTGGTGGAAATGCTGCACTCATGTCGTTGCATGCAGTTTTGTGCTCTGCCTGGAACACAGGCATCATCCCAACTGACTGGAAGAGGGGCCTTGTTGTCCCTCTCTGGAAAGGGAAGGGTGATCGCCAAGACTGCAACAACTACCGAGGGGTGACGCTGCTCTCAGTGCCGGGCAAGGTCTTTGCTAGGATAATTAATTCTTGATAGGGTTCGCCACCATCTGCTTGAGCACCAGCGTCCAGAGCAGTCAGGCTTTACACCAAAGAGGTCAACGATTGACCGTATCCTTGCTCTTCGTGTCCTCACCGAACGCAGACGAGAGTTTCGGCAGGGGCTGCTTGCAGCCTATGTTGATCTCTGTAAAGCGTTCGATTCAGTGAATCGGGATGTCCTCTGGAGGATTCTTGGTCTTCGTGGGGTGCCACCAAAACTGATCGATCTGATGTCTGAACTCTACTCTGGTGCTGAGAGTGCCGTGAAGTGTGGTGGTACCATCTCTGACTTATTTCCAGTTGTTACTGGAGTTCGTCAGGGGTGTTTACTGGCCCCCACACTTTTCAGCACCTGTATGGACTGGATTTTAGGGAGGATGTCAGAGAGATCAAGTTGAGGTGCATCGTTTGGCAATGTCAACATCTCGGACCTTGATTTTGCAGATGATGCAGTCATCTTTGCGGAGACTTTAAACATCCTCTTGGGGGCCCTCGAGGTGCTGAATGAGGAGTCGGAGCCGTTGGGATTACGGGTTTCTTGGGTCAAAACCAAGATGCAGGCTTTCGGTGACATCTTGGATGCTGCTGTCCTGTCTGTGTCTGTTTGTGGTGAGGATGTTGAGGTCGTGGAGAGATTCACTTACCTTGGCAGTGATATTCATGTCTCTGCTGGCTGCGAGTCAGAGGTCAATAGACGTCTGGGTCGGGCCTGGGGAGTCATGGATTCACTGGATCATGGGGTGTGGTGCTGCCGGTACCTGTGCGGGAGGACGAAAGTCCGAGTCTTCAGGTCCTTGGTACTTCCAGTCTTGCTCTATGGGTGCGAGACTTGGACTCTGACCAAGCATCTGAGACGGAGACTTAATTCCTTTGGTACCAGGTCTCTTCGGAGAATCCTTGGCTATCGCTGGTCGGATTTTGTGTCCAACGAGCGGTTGCTGAGAGAGACTCGGATGAGATTTGTTACCTGCATAGTCCGTGAGCGTCAGTTGTGGCTTTATGGACATGTGGCTCGTTTTCCTGTCGCTGATCCTGCTCACCAGATTCTCTCAGCGAGGGAGTCTCATGAGTGGAGGAGGCCAGTGGGCCGACCACGTGCCTCATGGTTGCAGCAGGTTGACCATCATCTCAAGGAGATGGGGATGGGCCTGGCATCTGCCTGGGGGATGGCCAGATGGAGGCCCCTGGAGTACCGGCGGAAAGTGGACGCAGCGACGCGCTGTTCTGGCACATGCTCCCATACCTGACCTGACTGGAAGGGGCAAAACCGTACCTCATCCAGAAGGATGGGCTCTCCATTGATGCAGACTGCCTGCTTTGGGGGAGCTGATTGATAATTCGACCGAAACTCCGTGGGGAAATTATCAGTGAACTCCATAATACTCATCCAGGCATACTCACCACGAAGGCTACTAGCCGAGCCCATGGTTGGTGGACTGGTTTGGACAGTGGCATTGAGTCCAGCGCAAGCCATTGTTACACTTGTCAAACCAATGCCAAGACATTGCCACAGTCTCCATTGGCCACATATGTGTGTATGTGGGTGTGTGTGTATATATATATATATATATGTATGTTTACGTGGGTGTGTGTGTATATGTGTGTATGTGTGTATGTGTGTATGTGTGTATGTGTGTATGTGTGTGTGTGTGTGTGTGTGTATGTGTGTATGTGTGTATGTGTGTATGTGTGTATGTGTGTATGTGTGTATGTGTGTATGTGTGTATGTGTGTATGTGTGCATGTGTGTATGTGTGTATGTGTGTATGTGTGTGTGTGTGTGTGTGTGTGTGTGTGTGTGTGTGTGTGTGTGTGTGTGTGTGTGTGTGTGTGTGTGTGTGTGTGTGTGTGTATGTGTGTGTGTGTGTGTGTGTGTGTGTGTGTGTGTGTGTGTGTGTGTGTGTGTGTGTGTGTGTGTGACAAATTAAGTATAAATAATTTACAGGAAGGTGTCATCATCTCCACTCGCGATTCTCTCACACTGAACGGAACCTTCCCTGGTCCTGAAGCATCCATCTTCACCCCAGTCGGGAAACACGACCCGTGGACCAAGTAGTCTCCCCGTCCGTGATCCGTTTCCACCTCCGTCCCCGAAATGGTGACGATGGAGGTCTGTGCGACATTCCGTGTGCCCTCCGGGGTTCGCCCGGTCTCGCTGTCTTCCTTCTCGATCTCACCCTCCTTTGACGGGATAGAATCCACAAAACCCGACAAGCCGCAAGTCAAATCCAGGACAGCAGGCCACGTCCCAAACACAGGTCCATTGACGCAACTCTACACACATCAGCAGCCCTCTCCCTCTCCCTCTCCCTCACCCTCTCCCTCTCCCCCTCCCCCTCCTCGGCTCGGTTCTCATTCCCATCGAAATCGTTTGTTCAGCGGAGTTTTCGATCCAATAAAACTCGTTCTCTCTCGAACTCAACGGTCGGAAATTTTGAGAGGAAGTTCGACAAAGCTCGAGCCTTTTCTCCCAACAAGTCCAACTGAAAGATGTTCAACATCCGGATCTGACGTATGCTCCTGACGTCATCGGGGCGGGGATTCGTGGCGTTGAGGCCCTTGTGGGGGTGTTTGAGCCCTTGTGGGGTGTGTGGGCCCTTGTGGGGGTGTGTGGGCCCTTGTGGGAGTGTGTGGGCCCTTGTGGGGGTGTGTGAGCCCTTGTGGGGGTGTGGGCCCTTGTGGGAGTGTGTGGGCCCTTGTGGGGGTGTGTGAGCCCTTGTGGGGGTGTGTGAGCCCTTGTGGGAGTGTGTGAGCCCTTGTGGGGTGTGTGGGCCCTTGTGGGGTGTGTCGGCCGACATGGTCTGTGAGGTTCGTCCTGTATCTTTTTCCCAGATTGCGATTTAAAACCCAAGGCTGCGACAAATCGAGTGCGTCCTGTTTCACTCCTGACCGTTTCTCAGTCTTTGGATCTGAATTCTTACATTCCGCATATCCGGCAGAATCCGTTGTGAGTTCATCTTGATTTTCCTGGTTTCATCTGACATGACAGACTGTGTTCTGTGGACATGAATCGATTTACAAATTATATTGACACACCGTGTGACATTAATTATGTTGAAATTGTTCCGGTTTTCATCAATGATCTCTCAACTCACTCGAAGATCCTCTTTATCTCTTTATTGATGACTCGACCCTCTGTCGGACCACCTCTCATCCCTCAGACCGGTAAGCAGCAGCTTCTTCGATCTCTACAGATTTGGTAAAATCACAAACTGGTCCAACACGTGGAACATGTCTTTCAATCCGGACAAATCTCACACTCTCACGATGTCTCTCTGAAAGGACCGTTTGGAACCCCTCCCCCCCACCCCCATCTCTACAATCCTCTGGAAGAAGTCCTTTCTTTCAATCTTCTCAGTCTCACTATCTGCCATGACCTTTCCTGGGAAAGCCACATTTCAAACCTGACCTCCAAAGCCAGTAGCCAACTGGGAATCCTCATTCGTGCAAAGTCCTTCCTCGGCCCACCTGAGCTCCTGACCACATACAAAGTTTTCGTCCAAAACCTGATGGAGTACTGCTCTCCCCTCTGGGATGGTGCTCCTGCCTCCCACCTTTCTCAGTTTCACGCTGTGGAAACTAAGGCATTTCGGATCATTGGTATCTCTCGCGATGAGGCTGGATCTTTGGGTCTCTCACCGCAGGCAGGTCGGTGGTCTTTCTGTCTTCTACCCTCTCCTCTCCAGTTTCCTCCCCCCCCCTGCTCTGTCTGCAATTTGTCTCCACCATAGTTCCGCAGGGTGCTGAAGGTTCGCCAAAAACCCCCTTCTGGTAAAACTACCAAAATCACGAATCACTGCTCACCTTCACTCTTTCATTCCTCTTTTTCCCCCCCTTTGGAATAAACTCCATCACTCCATTCAATCCCATTCTCCCTCCAGGCCTTCAAAACAGCTGTTCACCACCACCTCTTATAATCCCCCATCCAAAACCTCGATCTTTTCTACCCCCGTCAAGCCACCCCAAAACCACCTCCTTCAAATTCCCTGCTTTCCTTCCTGGAAGTCCCTGTCATGTCCATCTTGTATTCCCCATTTTCCATGCCCCATCCCTCTCCCTTCCACAGATCTAATATCTCTGTTCCCAACTGTTTTGTCCTTCCCACTCCCGCCCCTCTTGTCTCATGCCCCGCTTGCTGTGCGTTCGCTCTCATATGAGCCTCGATAAGGTAACCAAAAAAATAAAAATATAAATGTACCCCGTGGTGGGGGATGAAGAGAGAGTTCATACACACATGGGATGATTACCCAGAATGAGCTATTTCATTCGTTTATGTGGTCGGTCGACCTTTGCCCTTAAGCCGAGGATTTGGGTTGAGGGTGGGGGGGGGGATGTGTTGAGGTCGGTCTGTGTATCTCTGGTGTGATCGTCCCTCTTCTAATCACCTAAATCCGCTTCACCAAACCTCAATTCAACAACCCCTCATTCATCTCATCAGTATTTCCTTCAACCCAACAGTCGGTTTATTCTCATTCTTCGGTCCGTCTGTATCTATCTCCCTCACCACTCGATCCACTCATTGTTTTATTATCCACAATCATGTTCATCCGTCCCTCACCAGATACACTTAATCCTCCGGACACGTCGAATTACCTTCCCACATTCTTCCTTCCCTGCACTCCTACATTCGTCACGCGGGAGGCGGGACAACACTTCTGAAACACACACAGCACAAAGGAGTGTTTTCGTTCAAGGAAGGGGGCAGGGCGAGGGGCGTCATTGGCCATCAGGTGTAACGACGTGGGCAAAACCATTTGGAGCTGGCCATTTATCTATTACATATGCACTGGGGAGGAATTAAAAATGAGAAAATGAATCGAAAGAAAAATGATTGATAGATAATGGAGTATCGCTCTCCCTTGTGGGCTGACTCACCTGCCTCACATCTTTCTCACCTCAGCACTGTGAAACCAAGGCTTTCAAGATCATTGGAATCTTTTGTGATGAAGCTTCATCTGTGGGCCGATCACATCGCCGTCACCAACACGTCAGTGGGCTCTCTGTCTTCTTCCGCCTCATTTATGGACTTTCACCCTCTGCCCTCTCCGTGCATTGTCCCCCCCTCCCCCCTTCCAACCTGCCAGGTATCTGCAGGAGACACATTCGGTCTTCCAGCAGCACCTCCAGGAGAAACTGCCGAATTCCAAGATCACTGCTCGCCTTCGCTCATTTTTTCCTGTGTTTTTTTCCCCACCTGTGGAACCATCTTCCTCTCACTAATCAATGTCATTCTTCCGTCTCGGTTTTCAAAACAGCTGTTCACTCTCATCCCCTATCCAAAATCATGATCTTTTCTGCACCCGTCAAACTACCCCGAACCCTTCAAAATTTTTTGCCAATGTATCCATCTTGTCCACCCTTTGTGTTCTCCCTTACCCCTCATTGTTACTTGTGTCTCTTGTATGTCCATCTTGTCTCCATGTACTTTCTCCCTCCACGCTGCTGTTGGTGTTTCCACTTTGTGTCGAGATTCGTACCCAGGCAAAATAGCTTTGTGGTGAGTGTGTGGATGCTGAGGCCATCCTGCCAACCTTTGCCACCCACATGAGGGCTGCAAATAAACTTTCAAGTTCATCGCGATGCACCAAACATGCCCCAACCACAATCACCGAGATCAACTGGAGAGTTCAGAGAACACGATACCCCACGCAGTGTTACTTTAATTTGAATTAAGTGATAAATTTAACAATGGATAAAAACAAGATTTCAAAGTTTAAGGAGATTAAAGTACTCCAGAAGCAGTGGAGAACAGCACCCTCATGCACCACACCGTTGAACCTTGATTTAAAGTGAAGCACATACTGTAAAAATGGAGGTTCTTGAACGATGATGACAGATGATTTGTCATTAAATGAATATGAAACAAGTAAAAAAGACACAAAATGTCACAGCTCCCATTGTTTTAGTAATTTTGATGAAGGAGTTGAAGGGCTGGCCCATATTCATGTTTGACAAAAGTGGCCACCAGTCTTCCAGTTGGCCATCTTCCCTCGTATCACAAAATAAAGTGAGCTTGTGTACGCCATGATGTGCTGTGCTTGTGCTAAGTTTGAATGAAATGGGACCATGCATGTCTGAGAAAGGGTTGGGGACACATTCAAGAAACAAAATGGGACCATGCATGTCTGAGGAAGGGTTGGGGGACACATTCGAGAATCAAAATAGGACCATGCATGTCTGAGAAAGGGTTGGGGACACATTCAAGAAACAAAATGGGACCATGCACGTCTGAGAAAGTGTTGGGGGACAATCAAGAAACAAAATGGGACCATGCATGTCAAAGAAAGGATTGGGGACACATTCAAGTAACAAAATGGGACCATGCATGTCTGAGAAAGGGTTGGGGGACAATCAAGAAACAAAATGGGACCATGCATGTCTGAGGAAGGGTTGGGGGACACATTCGAGAATCAAAATGGGACCATGCATGTCTGAGAAAGGGTTGGGGACACATTCAAGAAACAAAATGGGACCATGCATGTCTGAGAAAGGGTTGGGGGACAATCAAGAAACAAAATGGGACCATGCATGTCAGAGAAAGGATTGGGGACACATTCAAGTAACAAAATGGGACCATGCATGTCTGAGAAAGGGTTGGGGGACACATTCGAGAATCAAAATGGGACCATACATGTCTGAGAAAGGGTTGGGTGACATATTCACGAAACAAAATGGGACCATGCACGTCTGAGAAAGGGTTGGGGGACACTTTCGAGAATCAAAATGGGACCATGCATGTCTGAGAAAGGGTTGTGAACGCACAAACTCGCACAGACAGACATGAAAATCGAGACCAAATCCACACAAGGAAATCAGACACAAGTGGAGACCTTTCAGCACATCAAACCTGCTCCACATCGACACCACACGAAGTTATCAACACAAGATCAAACGAATAAAATACAAAATGTTCCTTTTTTTTGTTTGTTTTGAATAATAATTAAAAAACGTGACACGTTCACCACCAAGGATCGTCCAAGTACAAACAATCACCAAGCTGTGGGGATGAGGGACGACGCGACGACGTCTTGGGTCCGGGGTCAGGGTAGGACCCACAACACACGTGACGGCCGCCGACACCACGGCTGACTCCTCTGTGGGGACCACGTGGATCCCTCCATTTACTTCAACAGTTTCACGAACTGTTGAACTTTCTCTTGAGGATTCTTTTCAACTTTCCCTCACAGGACTTCTCGACTCTCGGCCTCGTGCACGTATTTACTATTTACTCTTGGATGGAGTTTACTGCCCACTTAAGGCTGCATTCTCAAACAACCCGACTCCAAAGAGACCCCACCCCGGCACATCGGGGGACCACCACATCAGGGGGCACCACGACGGGGGGAACACCACGTCGGGGGATCACCGTCCGTGGAGGAGACCCCATCGAAAGGACTTGGACCCCTGATCGAACCAAATCCAACAGAGACGAACAAAGATTGTAAAAATAAAATAAAATCATTAATTCTCTCCAAATGTTCAGATGTGTTCATTTTCCAAGCAGGAAGCGAGCGCCCGCCAAGCCGGCCGTTCCTTATGAACGGTTTATCGTGAAGTGCTTGCTTGAGTGCTTAAGCCACTTGGGGAGCTCTTCACAACAAACTCACCAACTGAGCACACCCTGTAAAACTGGAGGTTTTGAGAAATATGATGAAAGTGATTTGTGTAATAGTGTTTCAATATATAATTATATTTTAATAAACGTTTAAAGAGGTTTTAATGTATAATTATATTTTAATAAACGTTTAAATATATAATTATATTTTAATAAACGTTTAAGGAGGTTTAAATATATAATTATATTTTAATAAACGTTTAAAGAGGTTAAAATATAAAATTATATTTTAATAAATGTTTAAAGAGGTATAAATATATAACTATATTTTTCATAAACGTTTAAAGAGGTTTAAATATGTAATTAAATTTTAATAAACGTTTAAAGAGGTTTAAATATACAATTATATTTTAATAAACGTTTCAAGAGGTTTAAATGTATAATTATATTTTAATAAACGTTTAAAGAGGTTTAAATATATAATTATATTTTAATCAACGTTTAAAGAGGTTTAAATATATAATTATATTTTAATGAACGTTTAAAGAGATATATATATATATATATATATATATATATATATATATATATATATATATATATATATATATATATATATATATATATATATTGTTACGTCTGAGGGGGGGTGTGCATTCAAAGGGTAATTAGGATGTTTAATTAGGTATGCCATGCTGTTCGAGTTTACCAGGATCTCGATGTAATAAGTTGCAATTCAGTGGTGATAAGTTGTCTAGTAAATGTCCATTTCTTCAAGGGGGAAATGATAATTGTCACGTAATTAGATAGGGACACGGGTTAGGGTAAGTGTGTCTGCGTAAACCCTTTTAGTATTCCCTGGAGGCTTGCCATGACATCACCGGACAGTGGTGCGGTGGCTCCGCCCCGTGATCACGATTGGCGGAAGGCGACGGCGGAGGCCAATAAAACGGCTCGATTGGAAGTGACGAGGACTCGAGGATAAAAAGGTTCTGTTCAGGGAAAAGGGGTGGGAGGAAGAAGATCGGTAAAGAGAAACTGGTTTTGGTGGAGGCTGTTGTGCTGGGAGCGTGCAGTGTTGTTGGGCTGATCGTGTCTCATGGCCTTGCTGTGCCTCATGCCTCACCTCGGTTGGCTCTGGGGTTCTGCTGGCTCAGAGTACGGGGTCGAACGGCGGGCGGACCTGCCTCCCTCTCCTGCTCGCAACTTGGCGCCAGAACTGGCTCCCTGGCGGCTGTGAGCGGACTTGGGGCCGACACCAGGAGGTCGACAGCACCACGGTGTCTCCTGCCCCTGACGAGCGCAACGCCAGCTCGTCCGATGCCAATCCAGGGACTGTTGCGTCTACACCACGGGCCAGCCTGACCACCAGGACCAGCTACGTTTTGTGTGTGTGTGTGTGTGTGTGTGTGTGTGTGTGTGTGTGTGTGTGTGTGTGTGTGTGTGTGTACCTGGCGCCTTAGAGGCTTTGAGATTTGTATATCCATTGGAATTGTTTGTGTTTTCCCCACGCCCGAATCCACACCACCATCCCGTCAAATCTCCCCGGATCCCTCCTCTTGCCGAGTCTTGTTATTTCTGGTTCGAGAAATAAACGTTATCAACTCAGTGAAAAGCGACTCGTGCCACCTTCCTCATCCCGTTTGCGGTAGAGCGATTAGAACCGCCATCTTTGGGTTGTAATGGATAAACCGCCTCCATCGTTTCGGCTCATTCTACGTTCGCGGGACTGTTCAAGTCCCGTGGACGTCACATTGGTGTCAGGAGTGGGATGTTCAGGTCAGGTCAGGTATGGGAGCATGTGCCAGACCAGCGCGTCGCTGCGTCCACTTTCCGCCGGTACTCCAGGGGCCTCGGTCTGGCCATCCCCAAGGCAGATGCTAGGCCCATCCCCATCTCCTTGAGATGATGGTCAACCTGCTGCAACCATGAGGCACGTGGTCGGCCCACTGGCCTCCTCCACTCATGAGACTCCCTCGCTGAGAGAATCTGGTAAGCAGGATCAGCGTCAGGAAAACGAGCCACATGTCCATACAGCCGCAACTGACGCTCACGGACTATGCAGGTAACAAATCTCATCCGAGTCTATCTCAGCAACCGCTCGTTGGATACAAAATCCGACCAGCGATAGCCAAGGATTCTCCGAAGAGACCTGGTAACAAAGGAATTGTCTCCGTCTCAGATCCTTGGTCAGAGTCCAAGTCTCGCACCCATAGAGCAAGACTGGAAGTACCAAGGACCTGAAGACTCGGACTTTCGTCCTCCCGCACAGGTACCGGCAGCGCCACACCCCATGATCCAGTGAATCCATGACTCCCCAGACCCGACCCAGACGTCTATTGACCTCTGACTCGCAGCCAGCAGAGACATGAATATCACTGCCAAGGTAAGTGAATCTCTCCACAACCTCAACATCCTCACCACAAACAGACACAGACAGGACAGCAGCATCCAAGATGTCACCGAAAGCCTGGATCTTAGTTTTGACCCAAGAAACCCGTAATCCCAGCGGCTCCGACTCCTCATTCAGCACCTCGAGGCCCCCCAAAAGGATGTCTAAAGTCTCCGCAAAGATGACTGCATCGTCTGCAAAATCAAGGTCCGAGATCTTGACATTCCCAAACGATGCACCGCAACTTGATCTCTCTGACATCCTCCCTAAAATCCAGTCCATACAAGTGCTGAAAAGTGTGGGGGCAAGTACACATCCCTGACGAACTCCAGTAACAACTGGAAATAAGTCAGAGGTGGTACCACCACACTTCACAGCACTCTCAGTACCAGAGTAGAGTTCAGACATCAGATCGATCAGTTTTGGTGGCACCCCACGAAGACCAAGAATCCTCCAGAGGACATCCCGATTCACTGAATCGAACGCTTTACAGAGATCAACATAGGCTGCAAGCAGCCCCTGCCGAAACTCTCGTCTGCGTTCGGTGAGGACACGAAGTGCAAGGATACGGTCAATCGTTGACCTCTTTGGTGTAAAGCCTGACTGCTCTGGACGCTGGTGCACAAGCAGATGGTGGCGAACCCTATCAATAATTATCCGAGCAAAGACCTTACCCGGCACTGAGAGCAGCGTCACCCCTCAGTTGTTGCAGTCTTGGCGATCACCCTTCCCTTTCCAGAGAGGGACAACAAGGCCCCTCTTCCAGTCAGTTGGGATGATGCCTGTGTTCCAGGCAGAGCACAAAACTGCATGCAACGACACGAGTGCAGCATTTCCACCAGCCTTGAGAAGTTCGGCATGGATGCCACAGATCCCTGGAGCTTTGCCCCGTTTCAACTGGTTCACCGCAGCCCGTGTTTCCACAAGCGAAGGTGGACCACAGTTGATTTGAGGGTCAGCAACAGGGATTGTAACACCCTTGACGTCCAACTCGACAGCTGGGGGATCAGCCTGGTACAACCGCTCAAAGTAACCGGCCCAGCGGGCCTTCACTTCAGACTCCTCTGTCAAGAGCCTACCACTCTCTGCTCGAACTGCAGTGCTCCGAGGGATGGGCTTGGATGAACGTAATGCGCGAATTCCCCTGTAAGCGGGACGAGAATCACCTGTCCACAGGTGATGCTCTACCCCCTCACAGATTCCTCGCACATAGGCCTCCTTGTCCACCCTCAGTGCACGTTCAGTTTTACGCCTCAGCTCCCTGAACAACTCAGCTCTGCCATTCAGCCTGGCCCTGCGACTCTGGTCAATGGTATCCAGTGTCCCTCGAGAGACAAAATTCTTCTTTGCCCTGCGGTGAGTTCCAAGACATCCACCGGCAACATCAAGGACGGTGGTCTTGAAGGCGCTCCACACTCTTCAGGACCCCCCAAAGCACCCAGACCCCCCAAGTGTCCACTCAGCCTGTTCGCAAACTCCTCAGCTACTCTCTCATCCCTGAGCTTGGCAACATCCAGCCTAGGCTGGGATGGTACCATTCTCCAGGATTTAAGGTGCAGCTTTAGAGTTGCTACAACAAGCCTGTGGTCAGTATTGAGGAACTGAGCACTCCGGTAGACCCTGCAGTTCTGGATCAGCCTCCAACGACCGTCAATGAGGACATGGTCAATCTCCTTTGCCACACCGCCAGCGTTGGAATACCAAGTCCAGCGATGAGCTTGTGGGCGCTGAAACCATGAACCAGCCACCCTAAGTCCATGACTTCTTGCAAAGTCAAGGAACTTAGTGCTATTCTGGTTCATAGTTCCTGACCCATGGGGACCAACACACACCTCATAACCGTCCCTATCAGTTCCAGTCGATGCATTGAAATCCCCCAAGACTAGAAGTGTATCTCGTCTGGGGCACTGATCAACCACAGACTCGAGTGTGGCGTAGAATGTGTCCTTCACGGTAAGATCACTCGCCTCAGTCGGAGCATAAACAGCGACCAGGGAAATGACACCTAAGGAGTGACGAATCCTTAATCTCATAATACGCTCGTTGACCGGTGTTACCTCAATTATCATTGGGGTCAGCTTATTGGACACAGCTACAGCAACTCCTTGGGTATGGTAACCATCAGAGCGACCAGACCAATAGTAGGTGTAACCACCCACCATTATCTCGCCGCAATCCGGTCTCCGAACCTCAGAGAGAGCTGCAATCCCGATGTCCAAACGCTTGAGCTCAGATGATAACAGACAGGTGATCATCCTCTCTTAGGGATAGGACATTCCAGGCACCCACCCGAAGGGACCGCCTCAGGTTAACCCAAGGAGACCGCCGTCTGGTGGACGACACCTCATGTTCGAACCCCTCTAAATTATATTTGGTATCGGGAGAATATACCAGGATTAAAATCTCGCCACGAATTGGAATATAAAATGATTGCAGAAAAGTGCGCGAGCGCGGGAAAATTTTGGCGGGATTTTTCAAATTAAATTTAATTGGCGGCAAACGGGACTTCTGCACCATGGCGGATGTGCAGATGTTTGAGGAGGAAGGCCACGTATCTGGCAGCGAGTCGGGGGAAGAAGGGAGAGATGGGGGTGGGATCGAAACCTCCCCCATTCCGAGCGTGGACCGTGCTTCATTGCCCGTAATGGAGCCGGCAGCACCGGAAACCGGCGCGATGTCGATCCAGACAATGTTGGAACGTTTAATA
Source organism: Eptatretus burgeri (assembly GCF_056783735.1). Classification (NCBI taxonomy): domain Eukaryota; kingdom Metazoa; phylum Chordata; class Myxini; order Myxiniformes; family Myxinidae; genus Eptatretus; species Eptatretus burgeri. The sequence continues at coordinate 296,339 of NW_028221978.1, read as the reverse complement.
GCAGACATGACAGCACAAATCGCAAATCAATTCGTGACACAGGGGGCAGAAATGACGGCACAGGGGGCAGAAATGACAGCTCAATTGGGGGTAATGGGGGTGCAGTTGGGTGCACGGATTGATTTAATGAGGGATGAATTGGGGGAAAAGATGGAGAAAATGAAAACTGAGATGCAGGAGTGTGTGGATGTTAAATTGGGGGAAATACAAAGTAAATTCGAGGATATATTGGAGGAAACAAAGGTAGAAATTACATTGGAGAGGGAAAATATACGAAAAAAATTGGTAGATAAAATTGATGCAACGAACATTCGGGTTGATAAAGTGGATGAAAGCCTGGAACGTCATCGTGCCTGTGTGGATGCTCGTATGCAACTGCAAATAGAAGAGTGGGGAGAGCTGAGGAAGCAAGGGATGAATTTGGCGGAGGAGGTAAAAGGATTGGAGGCTCGTTTGGACGAACAAGATAAAATTATGAGCCAAGATGAAGTCTTGGATAAAGGCCTGGTAGAGCCGTCTTTTGTAAGTAGAGTGTCCGGGTTGGTTGAGGAGCAGCTACAAACTCGCGACGGAGCCTTGGAGGAGGTTGTGCAGGCCCAGAAGATCCTGCGGGAAGAGGTGAATTGGTCCATTCAACGTTTGGAACAGGAGGCAAAATTGACCCATGAGACCCTCACCACAAAACATCTTTGGCCAGAGTGGGCTCCGAAATTGGATACGCAGCCACAAGGGTGTTTGATCCCTGGGCTGGATTCGGACAAAGGAGAAACTGGGAAGCGGGCCACCGTAAAAGTGATCCCCTGGTAAATTCTGACGGGTCAGGGAGCCTTGAAGCTTTTCTGACGCAATTTGAGTGCATTTCCCGACTAAACGGGTGGAATGAGCGGGAACGTACAGGGAATTTGGTGGCAACGTTGCGGGGACCAGCCGCAGATGTGTTAAACGTGATCACGGAGGGATGTTGACCAGCTCCCACATTTGCGAGGCGTTGAGCCGTCGGTTTGGGTTCGCAGCAAACTGTGATCTGGTGCGAGCCCAGCTCCAGCACCGCAGATTAAAGCTGGGTGAGACAGTGCAGGAGCTGGCACAGGACATTTACCAATCAGTCAGGATCGCGTATCGGGACCTTACAGTGGAGGCATGGGACAGACTGGCACTAGAGAAATTTTTAGCTGCTCTTCCGGACCCTGAGGTCCGAGCGCTAGTGGAGTTACAGGATCCACCCATCGTTCACCGAGCGGCTGAGTGCGCAGCCAGGCTGGCCTCGTGGAGGCAGTCGGGTCGGGTGCCAGAGAGGCCATCGGTGACGGTCCGACAGGCGGAGATTCAGGATCAAGGAGGGGTCTGGGAGAAATTGGCATTACCCAAATGTTTCAGGAAATTTGCCAGAAACTGTAAAGTTTGATAAGGGGTAATTCGGTAGTTGGTGCGCCAAAGCGGTGGGGTCCAGCCCAGCTAATAGAGCAATTCGATTATGGCCGAGGGGGTCCGGAACCGGAAGAGACATTACACCGATACCCACGGGGGAATTTTATGGGGAGTTGTTTCCGGTGCGGGCGAAGAGGACACATGCAACGATATTGCCGGTACCCGGCGATGGAGGGACCCTCCAATAGACTTTTAGACTCGGAGAGGATGAATCCTCCTGCTGAACTGCCAGGTCTATCCGAGATGCCCTTTCATAGGTCGGGTCCGGAAATCACTGTCGGGGGTCGGGGAGACGAGATCGGGCTGAGCATATAGGGCCATGCTCGGCTGCTGAGATTGTGGCAAAGTGCCTCCTTTGGTGAAAATAGTGAATTGTGGGAAAATTGGCATGGGTTTGTAAGTTCTGCTGGGTTTTAGAGTGACAATAGGGACAGTGGGTAATTGGTAACAAAGCGGGCACGAGTGGCTGTCCAATGGCTGGTGCGTGGATCGGGTGAGAAGTGCTGTGTGAGTTGTTTCAAGTTAAGAAGTGAAATGTATGGTGCACACATTGATTTTTTATTGGACATGGTGTGGTAACAGGGAAGGTCATGGTCGGTGAAGTGTTAGAAATGCAGGTGTCACATGTAAGGCCGATGGGGTGGGGGGAGTCATGTGGGTTTTGTGGGTGGGGATGATGTGCTTGTCCGCAGGGATTGCTGAAGCTCACGGTGAGCGGGAATTGCGACCCCCTTCAAGGAGATTCACCCCTGGTGGCTAACGGTGACAGTGTCTGGAGGCAACTGGGAGAGGGTCTGGTTGGGTGACCAAGGCGGGTCGGACCTTGGCGACCCAGGAAGGCCAGAGGAGCCAGTGAGACCCCTTCCAGTGTGTTGTACGGGATGAGAGCTGATGGCTCCCAGGGGAGTGGGAATCAAAGGGAGCGGGGCGGAGAAATGTCTGGGTTGGACTAAAGCTTACATGTGGGCATGGTAGCACCTGAGATTCCCCCATCATCTTGTGGTAACCCACCCCACGGCCATGACGGGATTCAGCCTGCATCATTGAAATGGGGACCATGACCTAGAAATGTGATGATGACCATGGTGTGAGTGTTGTGAAGATGTGTGAGTCCCACTCGATCCCGCACAACTTGACATGTGCAGCAAGGGCATGATGTCCGCATAATTTTGGGGCGAGCAAATTTGAAAAATGGCTCCCCAAGTAACGCTGGGTCTATTAGCATCCACTGGGGGACGCGGTCAAATGTAAATATCCCATGAATAGTGTCGTTAAGGCTTAGAGTAGGAATGTAAAGTATAAGTGTTGTGTTTTTGTGGAACCTTTTGTTTCCCCTCCCCAGATCACTGGAAGAGTGTTGGGCAAGAGCGATGATCCAGCGGATGGAGTGCAACTTCGCTCAGTGCTCTCATGTGATAAAATAAAATAAAAATTAAAAAATGAATGATTGTTTAGACGAGGATAAGGCCATAAGGGGGTAGTACATTAAGCAGGATAGGTAAGTTAGCTGCGGCTCGCTGCCCATTGCCCCTCCTACTTTATTTCGTTAGGTTAAATAGGTGTGAGTCAGTAAGTGTTAAGGCTGGTACGGTAGCGCCTGTGATATACCTTGCAGGAGCTGCGGTACCAGAGGAGGGGGCAGTGTTACGTCTGAGGGTGGGGGTATGCATTCAAAGGGTAATTAGGATGTTTAATTAGGTATGCCATGCTGTTCGAGTTTACCAGGATCTCGATGTAATAAGTAGCAATTCAGTGGTGATAAGTTGTCTAGTAAATGTCCATTTCTTCAAGGGGGAAATGATAATTGTCACGGAATTAGACAGGGACACGGGTTAGGGTAAGTGTGTCTGCGTAAACCCTTTTAGTATTCCCTGGAGGCTTGCCGTGACGTCACCGGACAGTGCTGCGGATGGCTCCGCCCCGTGATCATGATTGGCGGAAGGCGACGGCAGAGGGCCAATAAAACGGCTCGATTGGAAGTGAC
>NW_028221978.1:260000-292427 GCF_056783735.1 Eptatretus burgeri | reverse complement strand
GGCCTTATCCTCGTCTAAACAATCATTCATTTTTTAATTTTTATTTTATTTTATCACATGAGAGCACTGAGCGAAGTTGCACTCCATCCGCTGGATCATCGCTCTTGCCCAACACTCTTCCAGTGATCTGGGGAGGGGAAACAAAAGGTTCCACAAAAACACAACACTTATACTTTACATTCCTACTCTAAGCCTTAACGACACTATTCATGGGATATTTACATTTGACCGCGTCCCCCAGTGGATGCTAATAGACCCAGCGTTACTTGGGGAGCCATTTTTCAAATTTGCTCGCCCCAAAATTATGCGGACATCATGCCCTTGCTGCACATGTCAAGTTGTGCGGGATCGAGTGGGACTCACACATCTTCACAACACTCACACCATGGTCATCATCACATTTCTAGGTCATGGTCCCCATTTCAATGATGCAGGCTGAATCCCGTCATGGCCGTGGGGTGGGTTACCACAAGATGATGGGGGAATCTCAGGTGCTACCATGCCCACATGTAAGCTTTAGTCCAACCCAGACATTTCTCCGCCCCGCTCCCTTTGATTCCCACTCCCCTGGGAGCCATCAGCTCTCATCCCGTACAACACACTGGAAGGGGTCTCACTGGCTCCTCTGGCCTTCCTGGGTCGCCAAGGTCCGACCCGCCTTGGTCACCCAACCAGACCCTCTCCCAGTTGCCTCCAGACACTGTCACCGTTAGCCACCAGGGGTGAATCTCCTTGAAGGGGGTCGCAATTCCCGCTCACCGTGAGCTTCAGCAATCCCTGCGGACAAGCACATCATCCCCACCCACAAAACCCACATGACTCCCCCCACCCCATCGGCCTTACATGTGACACCTGCATTTCTAACACTTCACCGACCATGACCTTCCCTGTTACCACACCATGTCCAATAAAAAATCAATGTGTGCACCATACATTTCACTTCTTAACTTGAAACAACTCACACAGCACTTCTCACCCGATCCACGCACCAGCCATTGGACAGCCACTCGTGCCCGCTTTGTTACCAATTACCCACTGTCCCTATTGTCACTCTAAAACCCAGCAGAACTTACAAACCCATGCCAATTTTCCCACAATTCACTATTTTCACCAAAGGAGGCACTTTGCCACAATCTCAGCAGCCGAGCATGGCCCTATATGCTCAGCCCGATCTCGTCTCCCCGACCCCCGACAGTGATTTCCGGACCCGACCTATGAAAGGGCATCTCGGATAGACCTGGCAGTTCAGCAGGAGGATTCATCCTCTCCGAGTCTAAAAGTCTATTGGAGGGTCCCTCCATCGCCGGGTACCGGCAATATCGTTGCATGTGTCCTCTTCGCCCGCACCGGAAACAACTCCCCATAAAATTCCCCCGTGGGTATCGGTGTAATGTCTCTTCCGGTTCCGGACCCCCTCGGCCATAATCGAATTGCTCTATTAGCTGGGCTGGACCCCACCGCTTTGGCGCACCAACTACCGAATTACCCCTTATCAAACTTTACAGTTTCTGGCAAATTTCCTGAAACATTTGGGTAATGCCAATTTCTCCCAGACCCCTCCTTGATCCTGAATCTCCGCCTGTCGGACCGTCACCGATGGCCTCTCTGGCACCCGACCCGACTGCCTCCACGAGGCCAGCCTGGCTGCGCACTCAGCCGCTCGGTGAACGATGGGTGGATCCTGTAACTCCACTAGCGCTCGGACCTCAGGGTCCGGAAGAGCAGCTAAAAATTTCTCTAGTGCCAGTCTGTCCCATGCCTCCACTGTAAGGTCCCGATACGCGATCCTGACTGATTGGTAAATGTCCTGTGCCAGCTCCTGCACTGTCTCACCCAGCTTTAATCTGCGGTGCTGGAGCTGGGCTCGCACCAGATCACAGTTTGCTGCGAACCCAAACCGACGGCTCAACGCCTCGCAAATGTGGGAGCTGGTCAACATCCCTCCGTGATCACGTTTAACACATCTGCGGCTGGTCCCCGCAACGTTGCCACCAAATTCCCTGTACGTTCCCGCTCATTCCACCCGTTTAGTCGGGAAATGCACTCAAATTGCGTCAGAAAAGCTTCAAGGCTCCCTGACCCGTCAAAATTTACCAGGGGGATCACTTTTACGGTGGCCCGCTTCCCAGTTTCTCCTTTGTCCGAATCCAGCCCAGGGATCAAACACCCTTGTGGCTGCGTATCCAATTTCGGAGCCCACTCTGGCCAAAGATGTTTTGTGGTGAGGGTCTCATGGGTCAATTTTGCCTCCTGTTCCAAACGTTGAATGGACCAATTCACCTCTTCCCGCAGGATCTTCTGGGCCTGCACAACCTCCTCCAAGGCTCCGTCGCGAGTTTGTAGCTGCTCCTCAACCAACCCGGACACTCTACTTACAAAAGACGGCTCTACCAGGCCTTTATCCAAGACTTCATCTTGGCTCATAATTTTATCTTGTTCATCCAAACGAGCCTCCAATCCTTTTACCTCCTCCGCCAAATTCATCCCTTGCTTCCTCAGCTCTCCCCACTCTTCTATTTGCAGTTGCATACGAGCATCCACACAGGCACGATGACGTTCCAGGCTTTCATCCACTTTATCAACCCGAATGTTCGTTGCATCAATTTTATCTACCAATTTTTTTCGTATATTTTCCCTCTCCAATGTAATTTCTACCTTTGTTTCCTCCAATATATCCTCGAATTTACTTTGTATTTCCCCCAATTTAACATCCACACACTCCTGCATCTCAGTTTTCATTTTCTCCATCTTTTCCCCCAATTCATCCCTCATTAAATCAATCCGTGCACCCAACTGCACCCCCATTACCCCCAATTGAGCTGTCATTTCTGCCCTCTGTGCCGTCATTTCTGCCCTCTGTGTCACGAATTGATTTGCCATTTCTGCCCCCTGTGCCGTCATTTCTGCCCCCTGTGTCACGAATTGATTTGCGATTTGTGCTGTCATGTCTGCTATTAAACGTTCCAACATTGTCTGGATCGACATCGCGCCGGTTTCCGGTGCTGCCGGCTCCATTACGGGCAATGAAGCACGGTCCACGCTCGGAATGGGGGAGGTTTCGATCCCACCCCCATCTCTCCCTTCTTCCCCCGACTCGCTGCCAGATACGTGGCCTTCCTCCTCAAACATCTGCACATCCGCCATGGTGCAGAAGTCCCGTTTGCCGCCAATTAAATTTAATTTGAAAAATCCCGCCAAAATTTTCCCGCGCTCGCGCACTTTTCTGCAATCATTTTATATTCCAATTCGTGGCGAGATTTTAATCCTGGTATATTCTCCCGATACCAAATATAATTTAGAGGGGTTCGAACATGAGGTGTCGTCCACCAGACGGCGGTCTCCTTGGGTTAACCTGAGGCGGTCCCTTCGGGTGGGTGCCTGGAATGTCCTATCCCTAAGAGAGGATGATCACCTGTCTGTTATCATCTGAGCTCAAGCGTTTGGACATCGGGATTGCAGCTCTCTCTGAGGTTCGGAGACCGGATTGCGGCGAGATAATGGTGGGTGGTTACACCTACTATTGGTCTGGTCGCTCTGATGGTTACCATACCCAAGGAGTTGCTGTAGCTGTGTCCAATAAGCTGACCCCAATGATAATTGAGGTAACACCGGTCAACGAGCGTATTATGAGATTAAGGATTCGTCACTCCTTAGGTGTCATTTCCCTGGTCGCTGTTTATGCTCCGACTGAGGTGAGTGATCTCACCGTGAAGGATGCATTCTACGCCACACTCGAGTCTGTGGTTGATCAGTGCCCCAGACGAGATACACTTCTAGTCTTGGGGGATTTCAATGCATCGACTGGAACTGATAGGGACGGTTATGAGGTGTGTGTTGGTCCCCATGGGTCAGGAACTATGAACCAGAATAGCACTAAGTTCCTTGACTTTGCAAGAAGTCATGGACTTAGGGTGGCTGGTTCATGGTTTCAGCGCCCACAAGCTCATCGCTGGACTTGGTATTCCAACGCTGGCGGTGTGGCAAAGGAGATTGACCATGTCCTCATTGACGGTCGTTGGAGGCTGATCCAGAACTGCAGGGTCTACCGGAGTGCTCAGTTCCTCAATACTGACCACAGGCTTGTTGTAGCAACTCTAAAGCTGCACCTTAAATCCTGGAGAATGGTACCATCCCAGCCTAGGCTGGATGTTGCCAAGCTCAGGGATGAGAGAGTAGCTGAGGAGTTTGCGAACAGGCTGAGTGGACACTTGGGGGGTCTGGGTGCTTTGGGGGGTCCTGAAGAGTGTGGAGCGCCTTCAAGACCACCGTCCTTGATGTTGCCGGTGGATGTCTTGGAACTCACCGCAGGGCAAAGAAGAATTTTGTCTCTCGAGGGACACTGGATACCATTGACCAGAGTCGCAGGGCCAGGCTGAATGGCAGAGCTGAGTTGTTCAGGGAGCTGAGGCGTAAAACTGAACGTGCACTGAGGGTGGACAAGGAGGCCTATGTGCGAGGAATCTGTGAGGGGGTAGAGCATCACCTGTGGACAGGTGATTCTCGTCCCGCTTACAGGGGAATTCGCGCATTACGTTCATCCAAGCCCATCCCTCGGAGCACTGCAGTTCGAGCAGAGAGTGGTAGGCTCTTGACAGAGGAGTCTGAAGTGAAGGCCCGCTGGGCCGGTTACTTTGAGCGGTTGTACCAGGCTGATCCCCCAGCTGTCGAGTTGGACGTCAAGGGTGTTACAATCCCTGTTGCTGACCCTCAAATCAACTGTGGTCCACCTTCGCTTGTGGAAACACGGGCTGCGGTGAACCAGTTGAAACGGGGCAAAGCTCCAGGGATCTGTGGCATCCATGCCGAACTTCTCAAGGCTGGTGGAAATGCTGCACTCGTGTCGTTGCATGCAGTTTTGTGCTCTGCCTGGAACACAGGCATCATCCCAACTGACTGGAAGAGGGGCCTTGTTGTCCCTCTCTGGAAAGGGAAGGGTGATCGCCAAGACTGCAACAACTGAGGGGTGACGCTGCTCTCAGTGCCGGGTAAGGTCTTTGCTCGGATAATTATTGATAGGGTTCGCCACCATCTGCTTGTGCACCAGCGTCCAGAGCAGTCAGGCTTTACACCAAAGAGGTCAACGATTGACCGTATCCTTGCACTTCGTGTCCTCACCGAACGCAGACGAGAGTTTCGGCAGGGGCTGCTTGCAGCCTATGTTGATCTCTGTAAAGCGTTCGATTCAGTGAATCGGGATGTCCTCTGGAGGATTCTTGGTCTTCGTGGGGTGCCACCAAAACTGATCGATCTGATGTCTGAACTCTACTCTGGTACTGAGAGTGCTGTGAAGTGTGGTGGTACCACCTCTGACTTATTTCCAGTTGTTACTGGAGTTCGTCAGGGATGTGTACTTGCCCCCACACTTTTCAGCACTTGTATGGACTGGATTTTAGGGAGGATGTCAGAGAGATCAAGTTGCGGTGCATCGTTTGGGAATGTCAAGATCTCGGACCTTGATTTTGCAGACGATGCAGTCATCTTTGCGGAGACTTTAGACATCCTTTGGGGGGCCTCGAGGTGCTGAATGAGGAGTCGGAGCCGCTGGGATTACGGGTTTCTTGGGTCAAAACTAAGATCCAGGCTTTCGGTGACATCTTGGATGCTGCTGTCCTGTCTGTGTCTGTTTGTGGTGAGGATGTTGAGGTCGTGGAGAGATTCACTTACCTTGGCAGTGATATTCATGTCTCTGCTGGCTGCGAGTCAGAGGTCAATAGACGTCTGGGTCGGGCCTGGGGAGTCATGGATTCACTGGATCATGGGGTGTGGCGCTGCCGGTACCTGTGCGGGAGGACGAAAGTCCGAGTCTTCAGGTCCTTGGTACTTCCAGTCTTGCTCTATGGGTGCGAGACTTGGACTCTGACCAAGGATCTGAGACGGAGACAATTCCTTTGTTACCAGGTCTCTTCGGAGAATCCTTGGCTATCGCTGGTCGGATTTTGTATCCAACGAGCGGTTGCTGAGATAGACTCGGATGAGATTTGTTACCTGCATAGTCCGTGAGCGTCAGTTGCGGCTGTATGGACATGTGGCTCGTTTTCCTGACGCTGATCCTGCTTACCAGATTCTCTCAGCGAGGGAGTCTCATGAGTGGAGGAGGCCAGTGGGCCGACCACGTGCCTCATGGTTGCAGCAGGTTGACCATCATCTCAAGGAGATGGGGATGGGCCTAGCATCTGCCTTGGGGATGGCCAGACCGAGGCCCCTGGAGTACCGGCGGAAAGTGGACGCAGCGACGCGCTGGTCTGGCACATGCTCCCATACCTGACCTGACCTGAACATCCCACTCCTGACACCAATGTGACGTCCACGGGACTTGAACAGTCCCGCGAACGTAGAATGAGCCGAAACGATGGAGGCGGTTTATCCATTACAACCCAAAGATGGCGGTTCTAATCGCTCTACCGCAAACGGGATGAGGAAGGTGGCACGAGTCGCTTTTCACTGAGTTGATAACGTTTATTTCTCGAACCAGAAATAACAAGACTCGGCAAGAGGAGGGATCCGGGGAGATTTGACGGGATGGTGGTGTGGATTCGGGCGTGGGGAAAACACAAACAATTCCAATGGATATACAAATCTCAAAGCCTCTAAGGCGCCAGGTACACACACACACACACACACACACACACACACACACACACACACACACACACACACACACACACACACACACACACACACACACACAAAACGTAGCTGGTCCTGGTGGTCAGGCTGGCCCGTGGTGTAGACGCAACAGTCCCTGGATTGGCATCGGACGAGCTGGCGTTGCGCTCGTCAGGGGCAGGAGACACCGTGGTGCTGTCGACCTCCTGGTGTCGGCCCCAAGTCCGCTCACAGCCGCCAGGGAGCCAGTTCTGGCGCCAAGTTGCGAGCAGGAGAGGGAGGCAGGTCCGCCCGCCGTTCGACCCCGTACTCTGAGCCAGCAGAACCCCAGAGCCAACCGAGGTGAGGCACGAGGCACAGCAAGGCCATGAGACACGATCAGCCCAACAACACTGCACGCTCCCAGCACAACAGCCTCCACCAAAACCAGTTTCTCTTTACCGATCTTCTTCCTCCCACCCCTTTTCCCTGAACAGAACCTTTTTATCCTCGAGTCCTCGTCACTTCCAATCGAGCCGTTTTATTGGCCTCCGCCGTCGCCTTCCGCCAATCGTGATCACGGGGCGGAGCCACCGCACCACTGTCCGGTGATGTCATGGCAAGCCTCCAGGGAATACTAAAAGGGTTTACGCAGACACACTTACCCTAACCCGTGTCCCTATCTAATTACGTGACAATTATCATTTCCCCCTTGAAGAAATGGACATTTACTAGACAACTTATCACCACTGAATTGCAACTTATTACATCGAGATCCTGGTAAACTCGAACAGCATGGCATACCTAATTAAACATCCTAATTACCCTTTGAATGCACACCCCCCCTCAGACGTAACAATATATATATATATATATATATATATATATATATATATATATATATATATATATATATATATATATCTCTTTAAACGTTCATTAAAATATAATTATATATTTAAACCTCTTTAAACGTTGATTAAAATATAATTATATATTTAAACCTCTTTAATAGATTATTAAAATATAATTATACATTTAAACCTCTTGAAACGTTTATTAAAATATAATTGTATATTTAAACCTCTTTAAACGTTTATTAAAATTTAATTACATATTTAAACCTCTTTAAACGTTTATGAAAAATATAGTTATATATTTATCCCTCTTTAAACATTTATTAAAATATAATTTTATATTTTAACCTCTTTAAACGTTTATTAAAATATAATTATATATTTAAACCTCCTTAAACGTTTATTAAAATATAATTATATATTTAAACGTTTATTAAAATATAATTATACATTAAAACCTCTTTAAACGTTTATTAAAATATAATTATATATTGAAACACTATTACACAAATCACTTTCATCATATTTCTCAAAACCTCCAGTTTTACAGGGTGTGCTCAGTTGGTGAGTTTGTTGTGAAGAGCTCCCCAAGTGGCTTAAGCACTCAAGCAAGCACTTCACGATAAACCGTTCATAAGGAACGGCCGGCTTGGCGGGCGCTGGCTTCCTGCTTGGAAAATGAACACATCTGAACATTTGGAGAGAATTAATGATTTTATTTTATTTTTACAATCTTTGTTCGTCTCTGTTGGATTTGGTTCGATCAGGGGTCCAAGTCCTTTCGATGGGGTCTCCTCCACGGACGGTGATCCCCCGACGTGGTGTTCCCCCCGTCGTGGTGCCCCCTGATGTGGTGGTCCCCCGATGTGCCGGGGTGGGGTCTCTTTGGAGTCGGGTTGTTTGAGAATGCAGCCTTAAGTGGGCAGTAAACTCCATCCAAGAGTAAATAGTAAATACGTGCACGAGGCCGAGAGTCGAGAAGTCCTGTGAGGGAAAGTTGAAAAGAATCCTCAAGAGAAAGTTCAACAGTTCGTGAAACTGTTGAAGTAAATGGAGGGATCCACGTGGTCCCCACAGAGGAGTCAGCCGTGGTGTCGGCGGCCGTCACGTGTGTTGTGGGTCCTACCCTGACCCCGGACCCAAGACGTCGTCGCGTCGTCCCTCATCCCCACAGCTTGGTGATTGTTTGTACTTGGACGATCCTTGGTGGTGAACGTGTCACGTTTTTTAATTATTATTCAAAACAAACAAAAAAAAGGAACATTTTGTATTTTATTCGTTTGATCTTGTGTTGATAACTTCGTGTGGTGTCGATGTGGAGCAGGTTTGATGTGCTGAAAGGTCTCCACTTGTGTCTGATTTCCTTGTGTGGATTTGGTCTCGATTTTCATGTCTGTCTGTGCGAGTTTGTGCGTTCACAACCCTTTCTCAGACATGCATGGTCCCATTTTGATTCTCGAAAGTGTCCCCCAACCCTTTCTCAGACGTGCATGGTCCCATTTTGTTTCGTGAATATGTCACCCAACCCTTTCTCAGACATGTATGGTCCCATTTTGATTCTCGAATGTGTCCCCCAACCCTTTCTCAGACATGCATGGTCCCATTTTGTTACTTGAATGTGTCCCCAATCCTTTCTCTGACATGCATGGTCCCATTTTGTTTCTTGATTGTCCCCCAACCCTTTCTCAGACATGCATGGTCCCATTTTGTTTCTTGAATGTGTCCCCAACCCTTTCTCAGACATGCATGGTCCCATTTTGATTCTCGAATGTGTCCCCCAACCCTTCCTCAGACATGCATGGTCCCATTTTGTTTCTTGATTGTCCCCCAACCCTTTCTCAGACATGCATGGTCCCATTTTGTTACTTGAATGTGTCCCCAATCCTTTCTTTGACATGCATGGTCCCATTTTGTTTCTTGATTGTCCCCCAACACTTTCTCAGACGTGCATGGTCCCATTTTGTTTCTTGAATGTGTCCCCAACCCTTTCTCAGACATGCATGGTCCTATTTTGATTCTCGAATGTGTCCCCCAACCCTTCCTCAGACATGCATGGTCCCATTTTGTTTCTTGAATGTGTCCCCAACCCTTTCTCAGACATGCATGGTCCCATTTCATTCAAACTTAGCACAAGCACAGCACATCATGGCGTACACAAGCTCACTTTATTTTGTGATACGAGGGAAGATGGCCAACTGGAAGACTGGTGGCCACTTTTGTCAAACATGAATATGGGCCAGCCCTTCAACTCCTTCATCAAAATTACTAAAACAATGGGAGCTGTGACATTTTGTGTCTTTTTTACTTGTTTCATATTCATTTAATGACAAATCATCTGTCATCATCGTTCAAGAACCTCCATTTTTACAGTATGTGCTTCACTTTAAATCAAGGTTCAACGGTGTGGTGCATGAGGGTGCTGTTCTCCACTGCTTCTGGAGTACTTTAATCTCCTTAAACTTTGAAATCTTGTTTTTATCCATTGTTAAATTTATCACTTAATTCAAATTAAAGTAACACTGCGTGGGGTATCGTGTTCTCTGAACTCTCCAGTTGATCTCGGTGATTGTGGTTGGGGCATGTTTGGTGCATCGCGATGAACTTGAAAGTTTATTTGCAGCCCTCATGTGGGTGGCAAAGGTTGGCAGGATGGCCTCAGCATCCACACACTCACCACAAAGCTATTTTGCCTGGGTACGAATCTCGACACAAAGTGGAAACACCAACAGCAGCGTGGAGGGAGAAAGTACATGGAGACAAGATGGACATACAAGAGACACAAGTAACAATGAGGGGTAAGGGAGAACACAAAGGGTGGACAAGATGGATACATTGGCAAAAAATTTTGAAGGGTTCGGGGTAGTTTGACGGGTGCAGAAAAGATCATGATTTTGGATAGGGGATGAGAGTGAACAGCTGTTTTGAAAACCGAGACGGAAGAATGACATTGATTAGTGAGAGGAAGATGGTTCCACAGGTGGGGAAAAAAACACAGGAAAAAATGAGCGAAGGCGAGCAGTGATCTTGGAATTCGGCAGTTTCTCCTGGAGGTGCTGCTGGAAGACCGAATGTGTCTCCTGCAGATACCTGGCAGGTTGGAAGGGGGGAGGGGGGGACAATGCACGGAGAGGGCAGAGGGTGAAAGTCCATAAATGAGGCGGAAGAAGACAGAGAGCCCACCGACCTGTTGGTGACGGCGATGTGATCGGCCCACAGATGAAGCTTCATCACAAAAGATTCCAATGATCTTGAAAGCCTTGGTTTCACAGTGCTGAGGTGAGAAAGATGTGAGGCAGGTGAGTCAGCCCACAAGGGAGAGCGATACTCCATTATCTATCAATCATTTTTCTTTCGATTCATTTTCTCATTTTTAATTCCTCCCCAGTGCATATGTAATAGATAAATGGCCAGCTCCAAATGGTTTTGCCCACGTCGTTACACCTGATGGCCAATGACGCCCCTCGCCCTGCCCCCTTCCTTGAACGAAAACACTCCTTTGTGCTGTGTGTGTGTTTCAGAAGTGTTGTCCCGCCTCCCGCGTGACGAATGTAGGAGTGCAGGGAAGGAAGAATGTGGGAAGGTAATTCGACGTGTCCGGAGGATTAAGTGTATCTGGTGAGGGACGGATGAACATGATTGTGGATAATAAAACAATGAGTGGATCGAGTGGTGAGGGAGATAGATACAGACGGACCGAAGAACGAGAATAAACCGACTGTTGGGTTGAAGGAAATACTGATGAGATGAATGAGGGGTTGTTGAATTGAGGTTTGGTGAAGCGGATTTAGGTGATTAGAAGAGGGACGATCACACCAGAGATACACAGACCGACCTCAACACATCCCCCCCCCACCCTCAACCCAAATCCTCGGCTTAAGGGCAAAGGTCGACCGACCACATAAACGAATGAAATAGCTCATTCTGGGTAATCATCCCATGTGTGTATGAACTCTCTCTTCAACCCCCCCCCCCCACCACGGGGTACATTTATATTTTTATTTTTTTTGGTTACCTTATCGAGGCTCATATGAGAGCGAACGCACAGCAAGCGGGGCATGAGACAAGAGGGGCGGGAGTGGGAAGGACAAAACAGTTGGGAACAGAGATATTAGATCTGTGGAAGGGAGAGGGATGGGGCATGGAAAATGGGGAATACAAGATGGACATGACAGGGACTTTCAGGAAGGAAAGCAGGGAATTTGAAGGAGGTGGGTTTGGGGTGGATAAACGGGGGTAGAAAAGATCGAGGATTTGGATGGGGGATTATAAGAGGTGGTGGTGAACAGCTGTTTTGAAGGCCTGGAGGGAAGAATGGGATTGAATGGAGTGATGGAGTTTATTCCAAAGGGGGGGAAAAAGAGGAATGAAAGAGTGAAGGTGAGCAGTGATTCGTGATTTTGGTAGTTTTACCAGAAGGGGGTTTTTGGCGAACCTTCAGCACCCTGCGGAACTATGGTGGAGACAAATTGCAGACAGAGCAGGGGGGGGAGGAAACTGGAGAGGAGAGGGTAGAAGACAGAAAGACCACCGACCTGCCTGCGGTGAGAGACCCAAAGATCCAGCCTCATCGCGAGAGATACCAATGATCCGAAATGCCTTAGTTTCCACAGCGTGAAGCTGAGAAAGGTGGGAGGCAGGAGCACCAGCCCAGAGGGGAGAGCAGTACTCCATCAGGCTTTGGACGAAAACTTTGTATGTGGTCAGGAGCTCAGGTGGGCCGAGGAAGGACTTTGCACGAATGAGGATTCCCAGTTGGCTACTGGCTTTGGAGGTCAGGTTTGAAATGTGGCTTTCCCAGGAAAGGTCATGGCAGATAGTGAGACTGAGAAGATTGAAAGAAAGGACTTCTTCCAGAGGATTGTAGAGATGGGGGTGGGGGGGGGGTTCCAAACGGTCCTTTCAGAGAGACATCGTGAGAGTGTGAGATTTGTCCGGATTGAAAGACATGTTCCACGTGTTGGACCAGTTTGTGATTTTACCAAATCTGTAGAGATCGAAGAAGCTGCTGCTTACCGGTCTGAGGGATGAGAGGTGGTCCGACAGAGGGTCGAGTCATCAATAAAGAGATAAAGAGGATCTTCGAGTGAGTTGAGAGATCATTGATGAAAACCGGAACAATTTCAACATAATTAATGTCACACGGTGTGTCAATGTAATCTGTGAATCGATTGAGGTCCACAGAACACAGTCTGTCATGTCAGATGAAACCAGGAAAATCAAGATGAACTCACAACGGATTCTGCCGGATATGCGGAATGTAAGAATTCAGATCCAAAGACTGAGAAACGGTCAGGAGTGAAACAGGACGCGCTCGATTTGTCGCAGCCTTGGGTTTTAAATCGCAATCTGGGAAAAAGATACAGGACGAACCTCACAGACCATGTCGGCCGACACACCCCACAAGGGCCCACACACTCCCACAAGGGCTCACACACCCCACAAGGGCCCACACACTCCCACAAGGGCCCACACACCCCCACAAGGGCTCACACACCCCCACAAGGGCCCACACACTCCCACAAGGGCCCACACACCCCCACAAGGGCTCACACACCCCCACAAGGGCCCACACACTCCCACAAGGGCCCACACACTCCCACAAGGGCCCACACACCCCCACAAGGGCCCACACACTCCCACAAGGGCCCACACACTCCCACAAGGGCCCACACACCCCCACAAGGGCCTCAACGCCACGAATCCCCGCCCCGATGACGTCAGGAGCATACGTCAGATCCGGATGTTGAACATCTTTCAGTTGGACTTGTTGGGAGAAAAGGCTCGAGCTTTGTCGAACTTCCTCTCAAAATTTCCGACCGTTGAGTTCGAGAGAGAACGAGTTTTATTGGATCGAAAACTCCGCTGAACAAACGATTTCGATGGGAATGAGAACCGAGCCGAGGAGGGGGAGGGGGAGAGGGAGGGGGAGAGGGCTGCTGATGTGTGTCGAGTTGCGTCAATGGACCTGTGTTTGGGACGTGGCCTGCTGTCCTCGATTTGACTTGCGGCTTGTCGGGTTTTGTGGATTCTATCCCGTCAAAGGAGGGTGAGATCGAGAAGGAAGACAGCGAGACCGGGCGAACCCCGGAGGGCACACGGAATGTCGCACAGACCTCCATCGTCACCATTTCGGGGACGGAGGTGGAAACGGATCACGGACGGGGAGACTACTTGGTCCACGGGTCGTGTTTCCCGACTGGGGTGAAGATGGATGCTTCAGGACCAGGGAAGGTTCCGTTCAGTGTGAGAGAATCGCGAGTGGAGATGATGACACCTTCCTGTATATTATTTATACTTAATTTGTCACACACGCACACACACACACACACACACACACACACACACACACACACACACACACACACACACACACACACACACACACACACACACACACACACACACACACACACACACACACACACACACACACATACACACATACACACATACACACATACACACATACACACATACACACATACACACATACACACATACACACATATACACACACACCCACGTAAACATACATATATATATATACACACACCCACATACACACATATGTGGCCAATGGAGACTGTGGTAATGTCTTGGCATTGGTTTGACAAGTGTAACAATGGCTTGCGCTGGACTCAATGCCACTGTCCAAACCAGTCCACCAACCATGGGCTCGGCTAGTAGCCTTCGTGGTGACTATGCCTGGATGAGTATTATGGAGTTCACTGATAATTTCCCCACGGAGTTTCGGTCGAATTATCAATCAGCTCCCCCAAAGCAGGCAGTCTGCATCAATGGAGAGCCCATCCTTCTGGATGAGGTACGGTTTTGCCCCTTCCAGTCAGGTCAGGTATGGGAGCATGTGCCAGAACAGCGCGTCGCTGCGTCCACTTTCCGCCGGTACTCCAGGGGCCTCCATCTGGCCATCCCCCAGGCAGATGCCAGGCCCATCCCCATCTCCTTGAGATGATGGTCAACCTGCTGCAACCATGAGGCACGTGGTCGGCCCACTGGCCTCCTCCACTCATGAGACTCCCTCGCTGAGAGAATCTGGTGAGCAGGATCAGCGACAGGAAAACGAGCCACATGTCCATAAAGCCACAACTGACGCTCACGGACTATGCAGGTAACAAATCTCATCCGAGTCTCTCTCAGCAACCGCTCGTTGGACACAAAATCCGACCAGCGATAGCCAAGGATTCTCCGAAGAGACCTGGTACCAAAGGAATTAAGTCTCCGTCTCAGATGCTTGGTCAGAGTCCAAGTCTCGCACCCATAGAGCAAGACTGGAAGTACCAAGGACCTGAAGACTCGGACTTTCGTCCTCCCGCACAGGTACCGGCAGCACCACACCCCATGATCCAGTGAATCCATGACTCCCCAGGCCCGACCCAGACGTCTATTGACCTCTGACTCGCAGCCAGCAGAGACATGAATATCACTGCCAAGGTAAGTGAATCTCTCCACGACCTCAACATCCTCACCACAAACAGACACAGACAGGACAGCAGCATCCACGATGTCACCGAAAGCCTGCATCTTGGTTTTGACCCAAGAAACCCGTAATCCCAACGGCTCCGACTCCTCATTCAGCACCTCGAGGGCCCCCAAGAGGATGTTTAAAGTCTCCGCAAAGATGACTGCATCATCTGCAAAATCAAGGTCCGAGATGTTGACATTGCCAAACGATGCACCTCAACTTGATCTCTCTGACATCCTCCCTAAAATCCAGTCCATACAGGTGCTGAAAAGTGTGGGGGCCAGTAAACACCCCTGACGAACTCCAGTAACAACTGGAAATAAGTCAGAGATGGTACCACCACACTTCACGGCACTCTCAGCACCAGAGTAGAGTTCAGACATCAGATCGATCAGTTTTGGTGGCACCCCACGAAGACCAAGAATCCTCCAGAGGACATCCCGATTCACTGAATCGAACGCTTTACAGAGATCAACATAGGCTGCAAGCAGCCCCTGCCGAAACTCTCGTCTGCGTTCGGTGAGGACACGAAGAGCAAGGATACGGTCAATCGTTGACCTCTTTGGTGTAAAGCCTGACTGCTCTGGACGCTGGTGCTCAAGCAGATGGTGGCGAACCCTATCAAGAATTAATTATCCTAGCAAAGACCTTGCCCGGCACTGAGAGCAGCGTCACCCCTCGGTAGTTGTTGCAGTCTTGGCGATCACCCTTCCCTTTCCAGAGAGGGACAACAAGGCCCCTCTTCCAGTCAGTTGGGATGATGCCTGTGTTCCAGGCAGAGCACAAAACTGCATGCAACGACATGAGTGCAGCATTTCCACCAGCCTTGAGAAGTTCAGCATGGATGCCACAGATCACTGGAGCTTTGCCCCATTTCAACTGGTTCACCTCAGCCCGTGTTTCCACAAGCGAAGGTGGACCACAGTTGATTCGAGGGTCAGCAACAGGGATTGTAACACCCTTGACGTCCAACTCGACAGTTGGGGGATCAGCCTGGTACAACCGCTCAAAGTAACCGGCCCAGCGGGCCTTCACTTCAGACTCCTCTGTCAAGAGCCTACCACTCTCTGCTCGAACTGCAGTGCTCCGAGGGATGGGCTTGGATGAACGTAATGCATGAATTCCCCTGTAAGCGGGACGAGAATCACCTGTCCACAGTTGATGCTCTACCCCCTCACAGATTCCTCGCACATAGTCCTCCTTGTCCACCCTCAGTGCACGTACAGTTTTACGCCTCAGCTCCCTGAACAGCTCAGCTCTGCCATTCAGCCTGGCCCTTCGACTCTGGTCAATGGTATCCAGTGTCCCTTGAGAGACAAAATTCTTCTTTGCCCTGCGGTGAGCTCCAAGGCATCCACCGGCAACATCAAGGACGGTGGTCTTGAAGGCGCTCCACAACTCTTCAGGACCCCCCAAAGCACCCAGACCCCCCCAAGTGTCCACTCAGCCTGTTCGCAAACTCCTCAGCTACTCTCTCATCCCTGAGCTTGGCAACATCCAGCCTAGGCTGGGATGGTACCATTCTCCAGGATTTAAGGTGCAGCTTTAGAGTTGCTACAACGAACCTTGTTGTATGTTGAAGTTGTTGAAGTTGAAACTTTGGTTTCAGACCAGGTCACTCTACCCTGGATATGCTGCTTCTGCTCTCCCATCAATGGATGGAGGTCCTCAATGCCAGACAGGAAATCCGAGCCGTATCCCTGGACATATCACGTGCTTTTGACACAGTCTGGCACCCTGCCCTACTCACCAAACTCTCTTCCCATGGTATTCAAGGCCATCTCCACTCATGGCTCGCAGACTTCCTCTCCTGTCGCAGTCAACGTGTGGCCCTAAATGGAGTTCTTTCATCCCCTCTTCCTGTGCAGGCTGGAGTTCCTCAAGGTAGCGTTCTGGGCCCTGTTCTTTTTCTGGTTTTTATCAATGATCTCTCGGACTCTCTGGAAAATCCTCTATTTCTCTTTGCCGACGACTCCACCCTCAGCCGTACCATCTGTCATCCCTCAGACCGGCAAGCAGCAGCTTCTTCGCTCACTGCAGATCTGGATAAAATCACAAACTGGTCCAACACATGGAACATGTCTTTCAATCCAGACAAATCTCACACTCTCACTATGTCTCTTCGAAAGGACCGTTTACAAAACCCCCCCATCCACTTTCTCAACAATCCTCTGGAAGAAGTCTTTTCTTTCAAGCTTCTAGGTCTCACTATCTGCTATGACCTTTCCTGGGAAAGTCACATTTCCAACCTCGCCTCAAAAGCCAGTCGCCTACTGGGAATCCTCCGTCATGCTAAGTCCTTCCTCGGCCCTCTTGAGCTCCTGACCACTTACAAAGCTTTTGTCCGTAGCCTGATGGAGTACTGCTCTCCCCTCTGGGCTGGTGCTCCTGCCTCCCACCTTTCTCGGCTTAACGCTGTCGAAACCAGGGCATTTAAGATCATCGGCATCCAATCCTCGATCTTTTCTACCCCCGATAATCCACCCAAGCCCACTTCCTTCATTTCTCCTGCTTTCCTTCCTGAAAGTACCTGAAATGTCCATCTTCTCTTCGCCATGTTCCCCGTCCCATCCCCATCCCTCTCCCTTCCACAGTTCACCTAATGTGTCTGTTCCCCACTGTTTTGTCCCTTCCACTCCCGCCCCTCTTGTCTCATGCCTCCTTGCTGTGAGTTGTGTGTTTGCTCTCATACGAGCCTCGACCAAGGTATACAAAAAAAAAAAAAAAAAAAGCCTGTGGTCAGTATTGAGGAACTGAGCACTCCGGTAGACCCTGCAGTTCTGTATCATCCTCCAACGACCGTCAATGAGGACATGGTCAATCTCCTTTGCCACACCGCCAGCGTTGGAATACCAAGTCCAGCGATGAGCTTGTGGGCGCTGAAACCATGAACCAGCCACCCTAAGTCCATGACTTCTTGCAAAGTCAAGGAACTTAGTGCTATTCTGGTTCAGAGTTCCTGACCCATGGGGACCAACACACACCTCATAACCATCCCTATCAGTTCCAGTCGATGCATTGAAATCCCCCAAGACTAGAAGTGTATCTCATCTGGGGCACTGATCAACCACAGACTCGAGTGTGGCGTAGAATGCATCCTTCACGGTGAGATCACTCGCCTCAGTCGTAGCATAAACAGAGACCAGGGAAATGACACCTTAGGAGTGACGAATCCTTAGTCTCATAATACGCTCGTTGACCGGTGTTACCTCAATTATCATTGGGGTCAGCTTATTGGACACAGCTACAGCAACTCCTTGTTATGGTAACCATCAGAGCGACCAGACCAATAGTAGGTGTAACCACCCACCATTATCTCGCCGCAATCCGGTCTCCGAACCTCAGAGAGAGCTGCAATCCCGATGTCCAAACGCTTGAGCTCAGATGATAACAGAGACAGGTGATCATCCTCTCTTAGGGATAGGACATTCCAGGCACCCACCCGAAGGGACCGCCTCAGGTTAACCCAAGGAGACCGCCGTCTGGTGGACGACACCTCAGCACCACTCCGACACACTCCCGCAATCTGACCCAGGGATGTTACCCCGTGGTTTCCCTCCTATCATCAAAGATTGGGGGTCCCGAAGGCTTTGCCCCAATCCCGTCATCCAGTGAGCTGCCCTGCGAAGGGGAGCTGCGCAGGAGGTACTCCCACGGAGTGGGTTTTCAGATTTTTTTTGCGTTTTTGCGTTTTGCGGAATGAAGGGTTTTACGGTGGCCGGAGTGCAAATCCTGCCACCAACCTCCTAATAAGAAGTAACCCAACTGCAGGAGGACGTCCGCAGACACAGTTGGGCACTAGATATGGATGGCCGTTGGCTCACAAGGAGCTCCTCCACCCTTTGACAGGTTTTGTTTTTAATCCTACTGGGTGTCCATATCCAAACACCCCCCTCACCAGAAAACCTGGTGGGGGAGACGGTTTAGTCGCCGACAACCCGACCATGGAACAGGTTAGTACAGGTTTACATGGTACCTGTAGCAGGTCACAGATCGAACCGACCTGACATGAGCTTCCAGTTGTGATGCCCAATTACCTGACATAACACAGTGTTTAATTTGTGACAAATCTCGATTGCGATTGGCACCACAAACATTCTGCTTTGCTGTTATGGGCGCCTCATCGTGAATGACGTTAGCCATGAGATGAATAATATTACCAGATTGTGAAGGTTCTGGGATGGTTATGGGAAGCTGCAAGTGACTCAGCACGTCAGCACAGTACATTTCCTTACCCGGGCAGGATAAACTAATGAATAGTCATTACCAGTCAGGGTTAACATACTCAGGAATGCACGAAGTTCTGAAATGTTTTGTGGCATTGGTGCATTCGCAATTGCTTCAACTTTGCTCGGAGAGGGCACAATGCCTTGACAGGAGATTTGATGACCCAGGTATTCAAATTCCCGTGTCGTAAAGGTAGATTTCTCACACCTTTGGCGTAACCTAGCTTGTGATAGCCGATTGAGAACTTTGTTTAGGTTCTTGAGGTGTTCTTGTTGTGACTTGCCAGTCACTAACTAGTATGTCGTCCTGAAATACGGCTGTCTTTGGTACAGTTTTCAATCATGTCTCCATCTTGCGTTGGAAGATTGGTGCAGCAGAGTGTATGCCAAATGGGCATCTGTTGTACATATGGAGTCCTCGATGAGTGTTAATGCATGTATCGGGCTTGGAATCATCATCCAGTTCCATTTGAGCATTGCCATTGGTCAAGTCAAGCTTAGTGAATGTCTGGCCACCCATGAGCATGAGAATGGTGAACAGATCCTCTGCTTTTGGCAAAGGGTAGCCATCCAGCTTTGAACAGCAGTTGATCATCATTTTGTCGTCCCCACAAATGCGCACTGTTCCGTCTGCTTTGAGTTTTGGAACGATAGGTGCTGCCGAGTCGGAGTACTCGACTGGTGAGATGATGCCCTCACTCTGCAGGTGGTCAAGCTCACATTCGATCATTGATCACATCATCCAGGCTACAGGTCTAGACTTATGAAACAATGGCTGAGAATCTGCAGAAACATGAATCCTCACTTTGGGCCCTGCAAAGGTGCCAACACCATCGCTGAACATGCCAGGGTATTTGTTGAGCACAGTTTTGTATCCAGCATCGGAGTTGGAAACTGTTTATATCACTCCAATTAAGTCTGATTATTCGAAACCAATCTCGGTTTAAGAGGGTTGATCCTTCTCCACACACTATCAATGGTGGTCGGACATGAGTGCTGTTTCCATATCCTACAGTTACGTTAGCGGAGCCAACTACAGGGACCACCTCCTTGGTGTATGTTCTCAAGTCAGGAGATGCAGGCCGGAGTGCAGGAGCCTTTCTCGGAGGGTCAATGGAGTTGAACTTGCTCTCGCTCATAATTGATCTGGAAGCGCCGATATCAACTTCCATCCTCACCAGGATCTTATCGATTGTTACATCAAGTATAATTGGAGCATCGAAGCTCTTTGTTCCAACCGAGAAAACCTCATAAAGTTCCTCACTTGACTCTCGACTGCAGGCTGTGCTCTGTGACCGATCGTCCGCTGCATCAGGGTTCACCCCAATGTGATAAGCAGGAGACAAGTTCTTCAACTTGGATCGAGAACAACGACACTTCAAGTGTCCCCGCTTACCACAGTTGTCACATTGGCAAGCTTGATGATGACCACCACAACGCCAACAAGTTACCCCAACCTTCCGGGTAGATTCAGAAATGTCAGGAGGTGGAGGTGAATTTGGTGGCTTGCGAAAACACTTTTGCGTGTAGTCAAAGGTTACCTTGTTCACCGATGGGTCCTGTTGGATAACTTTTGACTTATTAGAGCTCACATGCAGGCTCTCGGCAGTTTGCATACACGAAGTGACTATTTCCATGACTTTAGCCAAATTGGGGTCAGATTCAGGAAGGAGTTCACACAGAATTGAGTCATCATTGATGCCTATTACAAAGGAATCACGAAACATCTCTTCGAGTTGATCTGTAAACTCTCAATGTTCGGCGAGTTGGCGTAAATCAGCCACGAACTCGGATACTCACTGACCATCTTGACGATGGTGGGTATAAAATCTGGATCTCGAGACGATATTTTCCGGTTTAGGATGATAAAATCTTTTCACGAGATTGACAAGCTCTTCATACGACTTGTCAGAAGGTTTGGCTGGGGCAAAAATATCTTTGATAAGGTTGTACGTCAGAGTGCCGCACACGGTCAGTAAAACAGCTCGCCGCCTTTCAGCGTCGTCATCGGTGTACATTTTGTTTTCCACAAAGTTCGGCGATTTGACGATTAGTATAGTCTTCCCAATCATCCCCCACTGCGTGTATGTCAATGCACGAAGACATCCTCGTCGCCATTGTAATGTATTCAATAAACAGGGACGAAGACTGAAGTGTGGGAACAATATGTTTAATCCAGACACGGGTTCAACAAAGCACAGCACCGGAAAATGCGTGGGTCACGTGACTGCTTAACCATGCCCCGGTGCACCCATGTATTCATACATTGGCATAAACTCTTGATACATCTCACACACACCTTCGAACCCAACATACTGTTAATTGTTCACAATTGTTTTCTTCCTGTCCGTTCTTTCCTGACTTCCTCCACTTGCTGAACCACTTCCGGATCTTCTGGAAAGATTTTGATTTTTTTTCAACAACTCTGTCCCCCTGTGAAGAGGAAGTAGCTGAAGAATTGTTTTCCACTTCAACAGCTACGATCTACGGGATTAGTAAGGCCTAAGTCACATTTGGCACGGCGGCCGTAGGGTCTACAAAATCTACGGCCACTAGCAATTATAGGGCAGCCGCAGTATTTCCACGGTCAAACAATGTGGCAGTCACATATGTTTTTATTTTTCGGGGAGCCGCACGGCGTATTTAGAAATTCTGGAGACCGAAAAAGTGGGGGTGCTGTACGGTCTTTGATTTGATGTCACATGGTGACCTAAGGACGTCCCTGCGGCGGCCATAGAATTTTCAAGGCAGACGCAAGGTAGCCTCAAGGTGCCCGTAAGGTGACCGCAGGGGGGCCCTAAGGCGAACGTGCGGCCAGACGGAAGGTAACGAGTGGGTATAAATACCAGTTCTTTTTTGACTGAAATAAAAATATATCAGTTTGGAATATACCAGTATATATATAACTGAAATATACAATGACTATATATATATATATATATATATATATATATATATATATATATATATATATATATATATATATATATATATATATATATATATATATATATATATATATATATATATATATATATATATATATATATATGACTGAATATATCAGTTCGGAGTTTCGGCAAACATCTATACTCCGATCTATAGCGGTAGCGCACGGTGGACGCACGGTCGACGCAGACTGCCACGGAGGCCGTACGTAGGACGCACGGCGGGCGAAGCGGAACCGTGCGTCGACCCTGCGTTGCCCGCAGG
This sequence comes from Eptatretus burgeri, assembly GCF_056783735.1. NCBI lineage: Eukaryota > Metazoa > Chordata > Myxini > Myxiniformes > Myxinidae > Eptatretus > Eptatretus burgeri. Next base: position 270,063 of record NW_028221978.1, on the reverse strand, counting down.
CAGTGACACAGACCGCAAGGCCACCGTACGTTGAACACAGGGACGCCTTAGGACTACCCTACGGCGACCGTGGAAATAGTGCGGCCGCCGTAATTTTTTGGGGGTTGGCAAAATTCATTTTTCATTGATAAGAGCCTACGGCAGCCGCACGAATAACGCAAGCCCACCGTACGCCCTACGTACGGTCGACGTGGAACACATCAACGTCACAGCTGGGCTTGTCAAATTGCTACGGCCAACGTTGAAATGAAAAAAAGTTATAACTCCGCGCTGTAATTCCACGGCGACCCCGACGGCCTGTAAAAGATAGCCATACGGCGTAGGGCCACCCTGAGGCCACATCAGAAACTCTGCGGCCGCCGCACGTTTCTGTCAATTCAAAGGGGGGGGGGGGTAGGGCCGCCGGATCCAAGCCATGGAGCAAATGTGACTTGGGCTTAAGGAACACACAAACCACATCTGATGAGTAAATTATACATTCAAAATCAAGATCTTGATGAATAAACTAACAGGTTGATCAAAATGGTGAAAAATCCTTCACCCTTGGCATTCCAAAGATGGGTTTTCATCAAAACTCACATTTTTACAATTTTGTTTATTGGAATAAAAGGGAGGGGTGTTACCCGAGAGGGGTGGGGGGTGAATTTGGGTGAATGTTGGTATTTTGTGTATGTAATTTGTAGACTTCCCCCAAAGGTTTCTGTCATGTCCGGATTCGGCAGTGTGATTTGATCTCTCAGTTGTTGTGCTGCTGTGTCCAACCAAATCACATACAACCATTAATAAATTAAATAAATGTGAAAGTAAAAGGTTGTAAAGTTTGTGAATGAACTCATCCCACGTTAGATGGTTACCATTCATTGTTGTTGCGGTGAAGTTTACTTGTTAACATGAACTGTTGGTAAAGAGTATAAAATGTGAATATCTGATGGGATTGATGATTGTTAGATGTTCCTTCATGGAATTATTTATTAATCTTTTTACATTCCCAATTGATTGTTATCGCAACTGTAACTGGAACTCACTCCGTGGATGATGGTGCGGACGGTTTATCTGGTTACACACACACACACACACACACACACACACACACACACACACACACACACACACACACACACACACACACACACACACACACACACACACACACACACACACACCTTCGAACCCAACATACTTTTAATTGTTCACAATTGTTTTCTTCCTGTCCGTTCTTTCTTGACTTCCTCCCTTTGCTGAACCACTTCCGGATCTTCCGGAAAGGTTTTGATTTTTTTTCACCAACTCTCTCCCGCTGTGAGGAGGAAGGAGTTGAAGAATTGTTTTCCACTTCAACATCTTCGATCTGCGGGATTAGTAAGGAACACACAAATCACATGTGACGAATCAAACTAGTTACAGAGCAGTAAGTGAAGGCCCATGATCGATAAACCAATTATTATAATTATTACCTCAGGATTCTCCTCTTCGTTCCTCCTTGTATTTTTCCTCCTCTTTCCACAACACCACATCGTGTTTCCTTCCTCGCTGGAAGTTTACAAGAAATGGTTCTTACAATCGAGAAAGCTCCAGAAGGTTCGAACGTCGTGGACGACAAGTGGAACAACATGGCCACACAACCCGCTCAAACCAATGATATTCAGAACTGGAACAACAAAGCCTTGTGCGTCACAATGGGAGGGGGTGGGGCTTCATCTCCATGGTTACCCTCAACAACAACAGTGTATCGAATAAACCAAAACACTGATGACGTTTCCTTACATATTGATTTTAGAAACATGGATTTTAAATAAAAAATTAATCGATTTCTATTCGGATCGTGAGAGAGGATCAGTTTTCTCTTCGTCATTTTCCCGTTTTCTCATTTCATTTCATCCCGACCGCGCAGAGAGCAGTGAGATACCATGGTTACCGTCTGTGTGACGATCAAACAAAGTGGGAAATCAAACTTACTGGTTATCAGAGGGTTATGGAGGAGTAAATAACAGAAACAACAACTAATGTAACATGTTCGGTCGGGTGGTGTAATAGACGATGGGTAACATGTCGGTGAAACCCGGAATTTATTTATTTTTCTATATTTAAACCTCTTTAAACGTTTATAAAAATATAATTATATATTTAAACCTTTTAAACGTTTATTTTAATATAATTATATATTTAAACCTCTTTAAACGTTTAATATACAATTATATATTTAAACCTCTTTAAACATTTATTAAAATATAATTATGTATTTAAACCTCTTTAAACGTTTATTAAAATAGAATTATATATTTAAACCTCTTTAAACGTTTATTAAAATAGAATTATATATTTAAACCTCTTTAAACGTTTATTAAAATAGAATTATATATTTAAACCTCTTTAAACGTTTATTAAAATAGAATTATATATTTTAACCTCTTTAAACGTTTATTCAAATATGATTATATATTTAAACACTCTATTACACAAATCACTTTCATCATATTTCCAAAAACCTCCAGTTTTACAGGGTGTGTTCAGTTGGTGAGTTTGTTTTGAAGAGCTCGCCAAGTGGCTTAAGCACTCAAGCAAGCACTTCACGATAAACCGTTCATAAGGAACGGCCGGTTTGGCGAGCGCTCGCTTCCTGCTTGGAAAATGAACACATCTGAGCATTTGGAGAGAATTAATGATTTTATTTTATTTTTACCTTCACATTCTGCGAAAGGTTATGTTTTGGTCGCTGTGTATTTATTATCTTGCCAAAACGAAGTTTTTGCAAGATATGTTTGTCAGCTTGTTTGTTTTTTTTTTGTTTGTTTTATTTGTTTGTCTGTCATCAAGTATAAAAAAAATTCTGCAGAGCACAGTTATCATTGGAAATTTTTGTAACTTCGCATATCAGAGGACTATAGAGGTCCCTTTCAGTGCACAAAATTTTGAAGGTCAAGGTCAAAGGTCAAGGTCACTGTCGCAAATCAGGGGAGTCGACGAAACCCTTATTTTTTGAGTAATTTTGATCGGATCATCTTCAAACTTCATGGGAATATAGTTCATGGTCTGGCGCTCAGCTGATTTATTTTTGGTGGCGATTGGCCTTGACCTTCATGGTTAGCGCCTCAGGTCAAACATATTTGACCCCAAGGTCAAATTTTCAAGGTTTAGGAACCATATTGTGTTGTACCTCAAATTGAACACCTCGATGAGTGCTTTCTAGATATGTCAAGCTTGAGACATTATGACGTCATTTAGTGACGTTATGAGGAAAAAGCATATTTTTCATGGTTACTCTGTAGAACGATTCTCATCGGAAACTCTCGTAGGCAGATATTCCTCAAGGAGTCGCTCCTGTTGGATAGCAGCTCTGTTCACCTCAGTGTGACCTTAAAGAAGTCACACGTGGTCACCTTTTGGCAAGATATTTATTTGTGAATATGTGTGTTTGTTTGTTATTCGCATAACTCAGAAAGTATGAAACCGAATTGCATGAAATTTGGTGGGATGATTCGTGAGTATCCAAGGACGATTTGATTAGACTTTGGGAGCGATCGGGTCAAAGGTCAAGGTCAAGGTCATGAAAAGGTCAAAAACACTCTTTTGAGCATAACTTCCTTCATAATACAGCTGTCGACATGCAACAACCGCCATATTGTTCCATGATGAGATACCTTTCAGATATGTAGTGTCGGATTTGACGTAACATCATCGGAAGTGCGTCTCAATGACGTCACAAGATGACGTAAATTTTCATTTTTCGATCTCATCAGTTTTGATCATACCGTTTTGTAGGACTTACCTTGAGGACGTCACACACCAAATTTGACTTCGATCGGACTGACCGTTATGACGTCATTGACGTTTGAACATGACGTTTTTCAATTGTGGCTAAAATGTCCTGATATTTTACATTCAAATATCTATATAATTTATAAAGCAAAGTCTCCCAAATCCAGGCATTAGGATCAGTATCTGTTTATTGATGTAAAGCTTTTGCCAATTAACTCTAGTCAAGGTCAAGGTCACACTCAAGGTCAAAATATACTTGTAGGCATAGCTTCAGATCTAATAGAGCTGTTGACATGAAACTAACGTTAAAACGTTCAGGGAACTACGAGCTTTCAGAATGGTGGTCCCTGATTGGACGTGACGTCCCCGGAAGTGCGTCAAAATGACGTCAAAAGATGACGTCATTTTTCAACTTTTTAATTTTTCAGTGTTTATCATTCCATTTTGTTGGACTGCCTTCAAGGAGGTGACACGCCAAATTTGACGTCAATCGGACTGACGGTTGTGAAGTCATGGACGTTTTAAAATGACGTTTTTCAAATGTGCCCGGAAAAAAGTTGCGGCGGCGAAGGTATGCACTCTACCGAGTGCCCGTATTTCCTTCATAATACAGCTGTTACAACTCCCCAACTCTAGTTACAATCGTTATTCGTCTCCGTTGGATTTGGTTCGATCAGGGGTCCAAGTCCTTTCGATGGGGGTCTCCTCAACGGACGGTGTTCCCCCCGACGTGGTGTTCCCCCCGACGTGGTGTTCCCCCCGACGTGGTGTTCCCCCCGACGTGGTGTTCCCCCCGACGTGGTGTTCCCCCCGGCGTGGTGCCCCCTGATGTGGTGGTCGCCCGATGTGCCGGGGTGGGGTCTCTTTGGAGTCAGCTTGTTTGGGAATGCAGTCTAAGTGGGCAGTAAACTCCATCCAAGAGTAAATAGTAAATACGTGCACGAGGCCAAGAGTCGAGAAGTCCTGTGATGGAAAGTTGAAAAGAATGCTCAAGAGAAAGTTCAACAGTTCGTGAAACTGTTGAAGTAAACGGAGGGATCCACGTGGTCCCCACAGAGGAGTCAGCCGTGGTGTCGGCGGCCGTCACGTGTGTTGTGGGTCCCACCCTGACCCTGGACCCAAGACGTCGTCGCGTCGTCCCTCATTCCCACAGCTTGGTGATTGTTTGTACTCGGACGATCCTTGGTGGTGAACGTGTCACGTTTTTTTAATTATTATTTAAAACAAACAAACAAAAAGGAACATTTTGCATTTCATTCGTTTGATCTTGTGTTGATAACTTCGTGTGGTGTCGATGTGGAGCAGGTTTGATGTGCTGAAAGGTCTCCACTTGTGTCTGATTTTCTTGTGTGGATTTGGTCTCGATTTTCATGTCTGTCTGTGCGAGTTTGTGCGTTCACAACCATTTCTCAGACATGCATGGTCCCATTTTGTTTCTTGAATATGTCACCCAACCCTTTCTCAGACATGCATGGTCCCATTTTGTTTCTTGAATGTGTCCCCAACCCATTCTCAGACATGCATGGTCCCATTTTGTTTCTTGAATGTGTCCCCAACCCATTCTCAGACATGCATGGTCCCATTTTGTTTCTTGAATGTGTCCCCAACCCTTTCTCAGACATGCATGTTCCCATTTTGTTTCTTGAATGTGTCCCCAACCCTTTCTCAGACATGCATGGTCCCATTTTGATTCTTGAATGTGTCCCCAACCCTTTCTCAGACATGCATGGTCCCATTTTGTTTCTTGAATGTGTCCCCAACCCTTTCTCAGAAATGCATGGTCCCATTTTGTTTCTTGAATGTGTCCCCAACCCTTTCTCAGACATGCATGTTCCCATTTTGTTTCTTGAATGTGTCCCCAACCCTTTCTCAGACATGCATGGTCCCATTTTAATTCTTGAATGTGTCCCCAACCCTTTCTCAGATATGCATGGTCCCATTTCATTCAAACTTAGCACAAGCACAGCACGTCATGGCGTACACATGCTCCTCACTTTATTTTGTGATATGAGTAAAGATGGCCAACTGGAAGACTGGTGGCCACTTTTGTCAAACATTAATATGGGCCAGCCCTTCAGCTCCTTCAGCAAAATTACTAAAACAATGGGAGTTGTGACATTTTGTGTCTTTTTTACTTGTTTCAGATTCATTTTATGACAAATCATCTGTCATCATAGTTCAAGAACCTCCATTTTTACAGTATGTGCTTCACTTTAAATCAAGGTTCAACGGTGTGGTGCATGAGGGTGCTGTTCTCCACTGCTTCTGGAGTACTTTAATCTCCTCAAACTTTGAAATCTTGTTTTTATCCATTGTTAAATTTATCACTTAATTCAAATTAAAGTAACACTGCGTGGGGTATCGTGTTCTATGAACTCTCCAGTTGATCTCGGTGATTGTGGTTGGGGCATGTTTGGTGCATCGTGATGAACTTGAAAGTTGATTTGCAGCCCTCATGTGGGTGGCAAAGGTTGGCAGGATGGCCTCAGGGTCCACACACTCACCTCAAAGCTATTTTGCCTGGGTATGAATTTCGACACAAAGGGGAAACACCAACAGCAGCGTAGAGGGAGAAAGTAGATGGAGACAAGATGGACATACAAGAGACACAAGTAACAATGAGGGGTAAGCGAAAACACAAAGGATGGGCAAGATGGATACATTCGCAAAATTTTTTGGAGGGTTGGGGGTAGTTTGACGGGTGCAGAATAAATCATGATTTTGGATGGGGGATGAGAGTGAACAGCTGTTTTGAAGACCGAGACGGAAGAATGACATTGATTAGTGAGAGGAAGATGGTTCCACAGGTGGGGAAAAAACACAGGAAAAAATGAGCGAAGGCGAGCAGTGATCCTGGATTTCGGTAGTTTCTCCTGGAGGTGCTGCTGGTAGACCGAATGTGTCTCCTTCAGATACCTGGCAGGTTGGAAGGGGGAGGGGGGAGGACAATGCACGGAGAGGGCAGAGGGTGAAAGTTCATAAATGAGGCGGAAGAAGACAGAGAGCCCACCGACCTGTTGGCGACGGCGATGTGATCGGCCCACAGATGAAGCTTCATCACGAAAGATTCCAATGATCTTGAAAGCCTTGGTTTCACAGTGCTGAGGTGAGAAAGATGTGAGGCAGGTGAGCCAGCCCACAAGGGAGAGCGATACGCCACGATCAATCATCATTTTTCTTTCGATTCATTTTCTCATTTTCAATTCCTCCCCAGTGCATATGTAATAGATAAATGGCCAGCTCCAAATGGTTTTGCCCACGTCGTTACACCTGATGGCCAATGACGCCCCTCGCCCTGCCCCCTTCCTTGAACGAAAACACTCCTTTGTGGTGTGTGCATTTCAGAAGTGTTGTCCCGCCTCCCACGTGATGAATGTAGGAGTGCAGGGAAGGAAGAATGTGGGAAGGTAATTCGACGTGTCCGGAGGATTAAGTGTCTCTGGTGAGGGACAGATGAACATGATTGTGAATCATAGAACAATGAGTGGATCGAGTGGTGAGGGAGATAGATACAGACGGACCGAAGAACGAGAATAAACCGACTGTGGGGTTGAAGGAAATACTGATGAGATGAATGAGGGGTTGTTGAATTGAGGTTTGGTGAAGCGGATTTAGGTGATTAGAAGAGGGACGATCACACTGGAGATACACAGACCGACCTCAACACATCCCCCCCCCACCCCCAACCCAAATCCTCGGCCAAAGGACAAAGGTCGACCGACCACATAAACGAATGAAATAGCTCATTCTGGGTAATCATCCCATGTGTGTATGAACTCTCTCTTCAACCCCCCCCCCCACCCCAGGGTACAGTTATATTTTTATGTATTTTACATTTTTTTGTATACCTTGTCAAGGCTCAAATGCGATCTAACACACAACGCACAGCAAGCGGGGCATGAGACAAGAGGGGCGGGAGTGGGAAGGACAAAACAGTTGGGAACAGAGATATTAGATCTGTGGAAGGGAGAGGGATGGGGCAGGGAACGTGGGGAATACAGGATGGACATTACAGGGACTTTCAGGAAGGAAAGCAGGGAATTTGAAGGAGGTGGGTTTGGGGTGGATTAACGGGGGTAGAAACTATCAAGGATTTGGATGGGGGAGGTGGTGGTGAACAGCTGTTTTGAAGGCCTGGAGGGAAGAATGGGATTGAATAGAGTGAGGGAGTTTATTCCAAAGGGGGGGAAAAAAGAGGAATGAAAGAGTGAAGGTGAGCAGTGATTCGTGATTTTGGTAGTTTTACCAGAAGGGGGTTGTTGGCGAACCTTCAGCACCCTGCGGAAATATGGTGGAGACAAATTGCAGACAGAGCAGGGGGGGTGGCAACTGGAGAGGAGAGGGTAGAAGACAGAAAGACCACCGACCTGCCTGCGGTGAGAGACCCAAAGATCCAGCCTCATCGCGGGAGATACCAATGATCCGAAATGCCTTAGTTTCCACAGCGTGAAGCTGAGAAAGGTGGGAGGCAGGAGCACCAGCCCAGAGGGGAGAGCAGTACTCCATCAGGCTTTGGACGAAAACTTTGTATGTGGTCAGGAGCTCAGGTGGGCCGAGGAAGGACTTTGCACGAATGAGGATTCCCAGTTGGCTACTGGCTTTGGAGGTCAGGTTTGAAATGTGGCTTTCCCAGGAAAGGTCATGGCAGATAGTGAGACTGAGAAGATTGAAAGAAAGGACTTCTTCCAGAGGATTGTAGAGATGGGGGTGGGGGGGGGTTCCAAACGGTCCTTTCAGAGAGACATAGTGAGAGTGTGAGATTTGGCCGGATTGAAAGACATGTTCCACAAGTTTGTGATTTTACCAAGATCTGTAGAGAGCGAAGAAGCTGCTGCTTACCGGTCTGAGGGATGACAGGTGGTCCGACAGAGGGTCGAGTCATCAATAAAGAGATAAAGAGGATCTTCCAGGGAGTCGAGAGATCATTGATGAAAACCGTAACAATATCAACAAGATTAATGTCACACAGTGTGTCAAGATACTTTGTTAATCGATTCATGTCCACAGAACACAGTCTGTCATGTCAGATGAAACCAGGAAAATCAAGATGAACTCACAACGGATTCTGCCGGATATGCGGAATGTAAGAATTCAGATCCAAAGACTGAGAAACGGTCAGGAGTGAAACAGGACGCACTCGATTTGTCGCAGCCTTGGGTTTTAAATCGCAATCTGGGAAAAAGATACAGGACGAACCTCACAGACCACGTGGGCCGACACACCCCACAAGGGCCCACACACCCCCACAAGGGCTCACACACCCCACAAGGGCTCACACACCCCACAAGGGCTCACACACCCCACAAGGGCTCACACACCCCACAAGGGCTCACACACCCCACAAGGGCTCACACACCCCCACAAGGTCCCACACACCCCCACAAGGGCCTACACATCCCCACAAGGGCCCACACACCCCTACAAGGTCCCACACACCCCCACAAGGTCCCACACACCCCCACACGGGCCTACACACCCCCACAACCGCCTACATACCCCCACGTCGGCCACCACACCCCCCCACGGGCCCACACACCCCACAAGGGCCCACACACCCCCACGTGGGCCGACACACCCACACAAGGGCCCACACACCCCACAAGGGCCCACACACCGCCAGGTGGGCCGACACATCCCCAAAAGGGCCCACACACACCGACGTGGGCCGACACACCCCCACAAGGGCCCACACACCCCAAAGGTCAACACACCCCCACAAGGGCCCACACACCCCAAAGGTCAACACACCCCCACAAGGGCTTGCACTCCCCCACGTGGGCCGACACACCCCCACAAGGGCCCACACACCCCACAAGGGCCCACACACCCCAAAGGTCAACACACCCCCACAAGGGCTTGCACTCCCCCACGTGGGCCGACACACCCCCACAAGGGCCCACACACCCCACAAGGGCTTACACACCCCCACGTGGGCCGACACACCCCCACAAGAGCCCACACACCCCACAAGGGCTTATACACCCCACAAAAACCGACGCACCCCCGACGTGGGCCTCAATGTACGAATCCACGCCCCCTATGACGTCACGAGCATACGTCAGATCCGGATGTTGAACATCTTGCAGTTGGATTTGTTGCTGGGCGAAAGGCTCGAGCTTTGTCGAACTCCCTCTCACAAATTTCCGACCGTTGAGTTCGAGAGAGAACGAGTTTTATTGGATCGAAAACTCCGCTGAACAAACGATTTCGATGGGAATGAGAACCGAGCCGAGGAGGGGGAGGGGGAGAGGGAGAGGGAGAGGGAGAGGAAGAGGGAGGGGGAGAGGGAGAGGAAGAGGGAGGGGGA
>NW_028221978.1:97500-255000 GCF_056783735.1 Eptatretus burgeri | reverse complement strand
CACGAAGACATCCTCGTCGCCATTGTAATGTATTCAATAAACAGGGACGAAGATTGAAGTGTGGGAACAATATGTTTAATCCAGACACGGGTTCAACAAAGCACAGCACCGGAAAATGCGTGGGTCACGTGACTGCTTAACCATGCCCCGGTGCACCCATGTATTCATACATTGGCATAAACTCTTGATCCATCTCACACACACCTTCGAACCCAACATACTGTTAATTGTTCACAATTGTTTTCTTCCTGTCCGTTCTTTCCTGACTTCCTCCACTTGCTGAACCACTTCCGGATCTTCCGGAAAGATTTTGATTTTTTTTCAACAACTCTGTCCCCCTGTGAAGAGGAAGAAGCTGAAGAATTGTTTTCCACTTCAACAGCTACGATCTATGGGATTAGTAAGGCCTAAGTCACATTTGGCACGGCGGCCGTAGGGTCTACAAAATCTACGGCCACGAGCAATTATAGGGCGGCCGCAGTATTTCCACGGTCACACAATGTCGCAGTCACATATGTTTTTATTTCATCGGTAGCCGCACGGTGTATTTATAAATTGTGGAGACCGAAATCGTGGGGGTGCCGTACGGTCTTTAATTTGATGTCGCACGGTGACCTTTGGGCGTCCCTGCGGCGGCCATAGAAATGTCAAGGCGACCGCAGGGGGGGGGGGGGTCCTAAGGCGAACGTGCGGCCAGACGGACGGTTACGAGTGGGTACATATACCAGTTCTTTTTTTTCACTGAAATAAAAACATAACAGTTCGGAATATACCAGTATATATAACTGAATATACTATAACTATAATATATATATATATATATATATATATATATATATATATATATATATATATATATAACTGAATATACTATACCTATAATATATATATATATAATTTTTTTGGGGGTATATATATAACTGAATATACTATATATATATATATATATATATATATATATATATATATATATATATATATATATATATATATATAAATATATATATATATATATATATATATATATATATATATATATATATATATATATATATATATATATATATATATATATATATATACACACACACACAACTGAATATACCAGTTCGAAGTATAGGCAAACAACTATACTCTGATCTCTTGCGGTAACGCACGGGCGAGGCAGACTGCCACGGAGGCCGTACGTAGGACGCACGGCGGGCGTAGGGGAACCGTGCTTCGAACCTGCGTTGCCCGCAGGTAGTCAGACCGCAAGGCCACCGTACGTTGAACACAGGGACGCCTTAGGACTACCCTACGGCGACCGTGGAAATAATGCGGCCGCCGTAATTTTTTGGGGTTTGGCAAAATTCAGTTTTCATTGACAAGAGCCTACGGCAGCCGCACGAATAACGCAATCCCACCGTACGCCCTACGTACGGTCGACGTGGAACACATCGACGTCACAGCTTGGCTTGTTCAATTGCTGCGGCCAACGTACAAATGAAAAAAGTTATAACTCCGCGCTATAATTCCTCGGCGACCCCTACGGCCTGTAAAAGATAGCCATACGGCATAGGGCCACCCTGAGGCCACCTCAGAAAGTCTGCAGCCGCCGCACATTTCTGTCAATTCAGGGGGGTACGGCCGCCATATCCGAGCTGTAGTGCAAATGTGACTTTGTCTTAAGGAACACACAAACCACATGTGATGAGTCAATTAAACATTCAAAATCAAGATCTTGATGAATAAACTAACAGGTTGATCAAAATAGTGACAATCCTTCACCCTTGGCATTCCAAAGATGGTTTTACATAAAAACTCACATTTTTACAATTTTGTTTATTGGGATAAAAGGGAGGGGTGTGAGCTGAGATGGGTGGGGATGAATTTTGGGTGAATGTTGGTATTTTTGTGTATGTAATATGTAGACTTCCCCCAAAGGTTTCTGTCGTGTCCAGGTTCCGTAGTGTGATTTGATCTATGAGTTGTCGTACTGCTGTGTCCAACCAAATGAGATACAACCATTAAAAAATTAAATAAATGTGAAAGTAAAAGGTTGTAAAGTTTGGAAATGAACTCATCCCACGTTAGATGGTTACCGTTCATTGTTGTTACGGTGAAGTTCACTTGTTACCATGAACTGTTGGTAAAGAGTATAAAATGTAAATATCTGATGGGATTGATGAGTGTTTGATGTTCTTTCATGGAATTATTTATTAATCTTTTAACATTCCCAATTGATTGTTATCGTTACTGTAACTGGAACTCACTCCGTGGATGATGGTGCGGACGGTTTATCTGGTTCTTCACGTTTATTTAGATTGTTCCGTTTACCCTGAACAATGGTTATGTTGATGGACGAGTGTACAAGTGAGAGGAACACTCGATAGTGTTCGGATTTAGTCGGCAGTGAAAGAATCACGAATGAATAATGGAGGTCTGTTCTGATAGCTTCAAAGACGAATCAAACTAGTTCCAGAGCAGAAAGTGAAGACCGATTTAATTATTATTATTATTATCTCAGGATTCTCCTCTTCGTCTCTCCTTGTATTTTTCCTCCTCTTTCCACAGCACCACATCTTGCTTCCTTCCTTCGCTGGAAGCTTACAAGAAAGGGTTCTTACAATCGAGAAAGTACCAGAAAGTTATAAAGTTGTGAAATACACGCAGTGCCGGTTCTGGCAACTCGGGGGCCGAGGCAAGAATTTATTTGGAGGCATCTTGAAACCCGCTACCCCCCCCCCCTCCAACCCTCCGATAACACAAGGGAAGTGAAAGTTTCCAACAAACAAAAACCCATCTGTTTGATCAGTCAGTTCTGGTGTTTTGAGAATAAATACATAAAAATGTTTATGCAGATTCTGTATGATAATAATGATGAAAGGTCAGGTGTAGGAGCATGTGCCACAACAGCGCGTCGCTGCGTCCACTTTCCGCCGGTACTCCAGGGGCCTCCGTCTGGCCATCCCCCAGGCAGATGCCAGGCCCATCCCCATCTCCTTGAGATGATGGTCAACCTGCTGCAACCACGAGGCATGTGGTCTGCCCACTGGCCTCCTCCACTCATGAGACTCCCTCGCTGAGAGAATCTGGTGAGCAGGATCAGCGTCAGGAAAACGAGCCACATGTCCATACATCCGCAACTGATGCTCACGGACTATGCAGGTAACAAATCTCATCCGAGTCTCTCTCAGCAACCGCTCGTTGGACACAAAATCCGACCAGCAATAGCCAAGGATTCTCCGAAGAGACCTGGTACCAAAGGAATTAAGTCTCCATCTCAGATCCTTGGTCAGAGTCCAAGTCTCGCATCCATAGAGCAAGACTGGAAGTACCAAGGACCTGAAGACTCGGACTTTCGTCTTCCCGCACAGGTACCAGCAGCGCCACACCCCATGATCCAGTGAATCCATGACTCCCCAGGCCCGACCCAGACGTCTATTGACCTCTGACTCACAGCCAGCAGAGACATGAATATCACTGCCAAGATAAGTGAATCTCTCCACGACCTCAACATCCTCACCACAAACAGACACAGACAGGACAGCAGCATCCAAGATGTCACCGAAAGCCTGGATCTTAGTTTTGACCCAAGAAACCCGTAATCCCAGCGGCTCTGACTCCTCATTCAGCACCTCGAGGGCCCCCAAAAGGATATCTAAAGTCTCCGCAAAGATGACTGCATCAGCTGCAAAATCAAGGTCCGAGATCTTGACATTCCCAAACGATGCACCGCAGCTTGATCTATCCGACATCCTCCCTAAAATCCAGTCCATACAAGTGCTGAAAAGTGTGGGGGCCAGTACACACCCCTGACAAACTCCAGTAACAACTGGAAATAAGTCAGAGATGGTACCACCACACTTCACAGCACTCTCAGTACCAGACTAGAGTTCAGACATCAGATCGATCAGTTTTGGTGGCACCCCACGAAGACCAAGAATCCTCCAGAGGACATCCCGATCCACTGAATCGAACGCTTTACAGAGATCAACATAGACTGCAAGCATCCCCTGCCGAAACTCTCGTCTGCGTTCGGTGAGGACACGAAGAGCAAGGATACGGTCAATCGTTGACCTCTTTGGTGTAAAGCCTGACTGCTCTGGACGCTGGTGCTCAAGCAGATGGTGGCGAACCCTATCAAGAATTAATTATCCTAGCAAAGACCTTGCCCGGCACTGAGAGCAGCGTCACCCCTCGGTAGTTGTTGCAGTCTTGGCGATCACCCTTCCCTTTCCAGAGAGGAACAACAAGGCCCCTCTTCCAATCAGTTGGGATTGATGAAAGCAAATTATTACTTCAGTTTCAATGTTACCTTTTGAGTTAAAAATGCACATTCCTGCATTTTTTGTTGAGGCAAAGTCATCAATGACTTCATCATAGGACAGTTGCTGGTCAATCTCACAGCATCACAGCTATTCTAAGAGCGATCCACAGGATGGGATAAAGCTCTGGTCTGCTTTTTGTGGATCGATGAAAGCGGTTGCAGAGCTGTCATCTGAGATGGCACTGGCAGGTTCTGGATCTCCTCTGCCCTTTCAAATCCACTGATATGTCACCATAAAAAGGTCAACGTCTTTTCTATTTCCTCACAATGCCTCCTCAATGTGTCACTGGACATGTCTTGGACATCATTAAAGTTGAGCAGAACACCAAAGCTGTCTTGCACCGAGTTTAGTTTGTTGAACCTCTGTTCCAGAGAATTAAGAGCAACATCACCACATTAAAAAATGTGACTTCCAGGCTTCAAAGTGCATCACTAACTACCTCATCGATAAACTGTCTTTTTTATTGTGGAACCTCTTCTGCTTTACAACTACCTCCACAATGAGTTCTTCAGACAGGTCCTTCGCAGTTGTCTGTGCCACAGCTAAACCTGAATCCCTGGTATTGTGTGAGGGATGTTTTGGTGGTGTTGATCAGATTCATGGAAATATGCAACTGCATGGATGCTGAATGCAGAAGCTTGTTGACCTGTTTGACAGTGGTGAGGATGTGACACCACACAACGCAGCAAATCAGGAAGCGGTAGGATGCAACTTTTCCTGTTTGGGCCTGGGCCTCCACTTTGGCAGCTGGATCAGATAAACTCTGCTGAGCCTCGACAAGATCATCTCTGACTTGGGATGCTTGGAACGTGACCGCAAGTCCACTATGCAGTCTGCTCTCTGACGTAGTGTCAATCCTTGTCTTTACCGTGAGTTTGACATGGCTCTTAAGAATTGTCCTTGAATGGAGAACAAATAACGATATATGCCCAAGATCAAGGACACCACACCAATTGATTTAAAAAGATGGTGGGACTGAGCCAGATGGACAAGTGTAAGTTCTGTAAGACAGAGACAGAATGTACTAGTCACCTGCTTTCAAGATGCAAAAAACTATATCAGAACAACTTTACACACAATGGCACAATAAAGTATGCAAAGTGATTTCTTGGAATGTCTCCAAAAATTTCAATATCCCAGTTCCAGAAACGCATGAAAATACGAACCAAGGACAATCGTTGAAAGTGAGGACATCATGCTCACGTCCGACGATGATCACATCGAACGTGAACTTACAAAACAAAGCCTTGTGACTGGACATCATTCTCAGGAACAAAAAGGAAAAGACATCATTGTTGATTGAGATATCAGTACCCAGCAATTTTTGGTAAATAATGCAAAATCAAGAAAATTGCCAAATACCAGGACCTAAAAAATGCGATCAAGAGATCTTGGAAGCTTAAGACCGTCAAAATTGCACCAGTGATAACTGGAGCAACAGGAATTACAAAGCAGAACCTTACTGAGATTTTGAAAACCATCCCTGGGGAGCAAACTACAATTGGAGGAATGCCAAGTACAGTAGTGATAAAAACAAGGAAGTTATCAAAACAGTAATTGGTCATCTTCCATCGCTGATGATTTCCTCGGCATCTCCTGTGTGATGGGGCTTCGACAAAGTGCACAGTGGATCTCTCCAGAGTTGTGAGGGTGTATTGCTTGCAGGCACGACACACAAAAAAATGTGGTCTCAGCGATGGCAGCTGTGTGGTCCAACTGCGATGTTGAGGCAAATGGGAGAGGTGAGACACTCCAGATACTCTTTTTGCATTTCTGACGAAGGTGTATAATGTGGAAATGAGAGCTTTTTAAAGGTTAGTAGGTTTCAGTGATGATCCTGGAAGAGCCTTCAAAACAAAACTGAGAACAACATTAAATAGCTTGGTCCATGAATTGTGATCCCCAACCGAAGCGGAGGTGGATACTTTTGAGTCCTGGGAGAACTTTGTTCCATCTCCCCAAACTGGCAAATGGACATAACAACCAACGATGCGTGCGCCGGAGTCGTGACGGTGCATTTCTCGCAGGCACCACACACAGAAAAAGTGGTCACAGGGGTGACACCTGTGCGGTCCAACTGCGATGTCTTGGCAAATGGAACAGGTGAGATCTGCAGATGCTCCTTCTCTATTATGTTTGATTCCACCTGTAATCGCAAAATAAACAAATCACTCTCATGGCCGTTGAACACTTGTGTGGAAATATACTGTGACGTCCACGGGACTTGAACAGTCCCGCCAACGTAGAATGAGACGAAACGATGGAGGAGATTTATTTGTTTATAACCCAAACATGGCGGTTCTAATCGCTCTACCGCAAACGGGACGAGGAAGGTGGCACGAGTCACTTTTCACTGAGTTGATGATGTTTATTTGTTTTTTTTATAATTACCAGAAATAACAAGACTCGGCAAGAAGAGGGATCCGGGGCGATTCGACGGGATGGTGTGGGATCGGGCGTGGGGAAAAACACAGACAATTCCAATGAATATACAGTTCTCAATCCCTCTAAGGCGCCAAACACACACACACACACACACACACACACACACACACACACACACACACACACACACACACACACACACACAAAACGTAGCTATCTCTGGTGGTCAGGCTGGACCGTGGTGTGGACGCAACTGTCCCTGGATCGGCGCCGGACGAGCCGGCCTTGCTCTCGCCAGGGGGGGCAGGAGAAACCGCGGTGCTGTCGACCTCCTGGTCCTGGCCCAAGTCCGCCCACAGCCGCCAGGGAACCAGCTCCCGCGCCAAGCCGCGAGCAGGAGAGGGAGGCAGGTCCGCCCGCTGCCCGACCCCGTACTCCGAGTCAGCAGAACCCCAGAGCCAACCGAGGCGAGGCACGAGGGTCGGCAAGGCTCCCAGACACGATCAAGAGCACGATCGACTCAGCACAGCAACCAGGACGCTCTCTGCCGCCACAGCTTCCACACCAAAAAAACACGATCGTTCTGGTTGTAATCTTCTTCTTCCTTTTCGACCCCGAACAGAACCTTTTTATCCTTCTGTCCTCGTCACTTCAATCGAGCCGTTTATTGGCCCACCGCCATCGCCTTCCGCCAATCATGATCACGGGGCGGAGCCATCCGCTGCACTGTCCTGTGACGTCACGGCCAGTCTCCAGAGAATACCAAAAAGGGGTTTACGCAGACGCACTTACCCTATCCCGTGTCCCTATCTAATTACATGACAATTATCATTTCCCCCTTGAAGAAATGAACATTTACTCGACAACTTATCACCACTGAATTGCCACTTATTACATCGAGATCCTGGTAAACTCGAACAGCATGGCATACCTAATTAAACATCCTAATTACCCTTTGAATGCATACCCCCCCCCCTCAGACGTAACACTGCCCCCTCCTCTGGTACCGCAGCTCCTGCAAGGTATATCACAGGCGCTACCGTACCAGCCTTAACACTTACTGACTCACACCTATTTAACCTAACGAAATAAAGTAGGAGGGGCAATGGGCAGCGAGCCGCAGCTAACTTACCTATCCTGCTTAATGTACCACCCCCTTATGGCCTTATCCTCGTCTAAACAATCATTCATTTTTTAATTTTTATTTTATTTTATCACATGAGAGCACTGAGCGAAGTTGCACTCCATCCGCTGGATCATCGCTCTTGCCCAACACTCTTCCAGTGATCTGGGGAGGGGAAACAAAAGGTTCCACAAAAACACAACACTTGTACTTTACATTCCTACTCTAAGCCTTAACGACACTATTCATGGGATATTTACACTTGACCGCGTCCCCCAGTGGATGCTATTAGACCCAGTGTTACTTGGGGAGCCAATTTTCAAATTTGCTCGCCCCAAAATTATGCGGACATCATGCCCTTGCTGCACATGTCAAGTTGTGCGGGATCGAGTGGGACTCGCACATCTTCACAACACTCACACCATGGTCATCATCACATTTCTAGGTCATGGTCCCCATTTTAATGATGCAGGCTGAATCCCGTCATGGCCGTCGGGTGGGTTACCACAAGATGATGGGGGAATCTCAGGTGCTACCATGCCCACAGGTAAGCTTTAGTCCAACCCAGACGTTTCTCCGCCCCGCTCCCTTTGATTCCCACCCCCCTGGTAGCCATCAGCTCTCATCCCGTACAACACACTGGAAGGGGTCTAACTGGCTGCTCTGGCCTTCCTGGGTCGCCAAGGTCCTACCCGCCTTGGTCGCCCAACCAGACCCTCTCCCAGTTGCCTCCAGACACTGTCACCGTTAGCCACCAGGGGTGAATCTCCTTGAAGGGGGTCGCAATTCCCGCTCACCGTGAGCTTCAGCAATCCCTGCGGACAAGCACATCATCCCCACCCACAAAACCCACATGACTCCCCCCACCCCATCGGCCTTACATGTGACACCTGCATTTCTAACACTTCACGACCATGACCTTCCCTGTTACCACACCATGTCCAATAAAAAAAATCAATGTGTGCACCATACATTTCACTTCTTAACTTGAAACAATTCACACAGCACTTCTCCTCACCCGATCCACGCACCAGCCATTGGACAGCCACTTGTGCCCGCTTTGTTACCAATTACCCACTGTCCCTATTGTCACTCTAAAACCCAGCAGAACTTACAAACCCATGCCAATTTTCCCACAATTCACTATTTTCACCAAAGGAGGCACTTTGCCACAATCTCAGCAGCCGAGCATGGCCCTATATGCTCAGCCCGATCTAGTCTCCCCGACCCCCGACAGTGATTTCCAGACCCGACCTATGAAAGGGCATCTCGGATAGACCTGGCAGTTCAGCAGGAGGATTCATCCTTTCCGAGTCTAAAAGTCTATTGGAGGGTCCCTCCATCGCCGGGTACCGGCAATATCGTTGCATGTGTCCTCTTCGCCCGCACCGGAAACAACTCCCCATAAAAGGCCCCCGTGGGTATCGGTGTAATGTCTCTTCTGGTTCCGGACCCCCTCGGCCATAATCGAATTGCTCTATTAGCTGGGCTGGACCCCGCCGCTTTGGCGCACCAACTACCGAATTACCCCTTATCAAACTTTACAGTTTCTGGCAAATTTCATGAAACATTTGGGTAATGCCAATTTCTCCCAGCCCCCCTCCTTGATCCTGAATCTCCGCCTGTCGGACCGTCACCGATGGCCTCTCTGGCACCCGACCCGGCCGCCTCCACGAGGCCAGCCTGGCTGCGCACTCAGCCGCTCGGTGAACGGTGGGTGGATCCTGTAACTCCACTAGCGCTCGGACCTCGGGGTCCGGAAGAGCAGCTAAAAATTTCTCTAGTGCCAGTCTGTCCCATGCCTCCACTGTAAGGTCCCGATACGCGATCCTGACTGATTGGTAAATGTCCTGTGCCAGCTCCTGCACTGTCTCACCCGGCTTTAATCTGCGGTGCTGGAGCTGGGCCCGCACCAGATCACAGTTCGCTGCGAACCCAAACCGACGGCTCAACGCCTCGCAAATGTGGGAGCTGGTCAACATCCCTCCGCGATCACGTTTAACACATCTGCGGCTGGTCCCCGCAACGTTGCCACCAAATTCCCTGTACGTTCCCGCTCATTCCACCCGTTTAGTCGGGAAATGCACTCAAATTGCGTCAGAAAAGCTTCAAGGCTCCCTGACCCGTCAAAATTTACCAGGGGGATCACTTTTACGGTGGCCCGCTTCCCAGTTTCTCCTTTGTCCGAATCCAGCCCAGGGATCAAACACCCTTGTGGCTGCGTATCCAATTTCGGAGCCCACTGTGGCCAAAGATGTTTTGTGGTGAGGGTCTCATGGGTCAATTTTGCCTCCTGTTCCAAACGTTGAATGGACCGATTCACCTATTCCCGCAGGATCTTCTGGGCCCGCACAACCTCCTCCAAGGCTCCGTCGCGAGTTTGTAGCTGCTCCTCAACCAACCCGGACACTCGACTTACAAAAGACGGCTCTACCAGGCCTTTATCCAAGACTTCATCTTGGCTCATAATTTTATCTTGTTCGTCCAAACGAGCCTCCAATCCTTTTACCTCCTCCGCCAAATTCATCCCTTGCTTCCTCAGCTCTCCCCACTCTTCTATTTGCAGCTGCATACGAGCATCCACACAGGCACAATGATGTTCCAGGCTTTCATCCACTTTATCAACCCGAATGTTCGTTGCATCAATTTTATCTACCAATTTTTTTCGTATTTTTCCCTCTCCAATGTAATTTCTACCTTTGTTTCCTCCAATATATCCTCGAATTTACTTTGTATTTCCCCCAATTTAACATCCACACACTCCTGCATCTCAGTTTTCATTTTCTCCATCTTTTCCCCCAATTCATCCCTCATTAAATCAATCCGTGCACCCAACTGTACCCCCATTACCCCCAATTGATCTGTCATTTCTGCCCTCTGTGTCACGAATTGATTTGCCATTTCTGCCCCCTGTGCTGTCATTTCTGCCCCCTGTGTCATGAATTGATTTGCGATTTGTGCTGTCATGTCTGCTATTAAACGTTCCAACATTGTCTGGATCGACATCGCGCCGGTATCCGGTGCTGCCGGCTCCATTACGGGCAATGAAGCACGGTCCACGCTCGGAATGGGGGAGGTTTCAATCCCACCCCCGTCTCTCCCTTCTTCCCCCGACTCGCTGCCAGATACGTGGCCTTCCTCCTCAAACATCTGCACATCCGCCATGGCGCAGAAGTCCCGTTTGCCGCCAATTAAATTTAATTTGAAAAATCCCGCCAAAATTTTCCCGCGCTCGCACACTTTTATGCAGTAATTTTATATTCCAATTTGTGGCGAGATTTTAATCCTGGTATATTCTCCCGATACCAAATATAATTTAGAGGGGTTCGAACATCCCACTCCTGACACCAATGGTGACGTCCACGGGACTTGAACAGTCCCGCGAACGTAGAATGAGCCGAAACGATGGAGGCGGTTTATCCTTTACAACCCAAAGATTGCGGTTCTAATCGCTGTACCGCAAACGGGATGAGGAAGGTGACACGAATCGCTTTTCACTGAGTTGATAACGTTTATTTCTCGAACCAGAAATAACAAGACTCGGCAAGAGGAGGGATCTGGGGCGATTCGACAGGATGGTGGTGTGGATTCGGGCGTGGGGAAAACACAAACAATTCCAATGGATATACAAATCTCAAACCCTATAAGGTGCCAGGTACACACACACACACACACACACACACACACACACACACACACACACACACACACACACACACACACACACACACACACACACACACACACACACACACACACAACGTAGCTGGTCCTGGTGGTCAGGCTGGCCCGTGGTGTAGACGCAACAGTCCCTGGATTGGCATCGGATGAGCTGGCGTTGCGCTCGTCAGGGGCAGGAGACACCGTGGTGCTGTCGACCTCCTGGTGTCAGCCCCAAGTCCGCTCACAGCCGCCAGGGAGCCAGTTCTGGCGCCAAGTTGCGAGCAGGAGAGGGAGGCAGGTCCGCCCGCCATTCGACCCCGTACTCTGAGCCAGCAGAACCCCAGAGCCAACCGAGGTGAGGCACGAGGCACAGCAAGGCCACGAGACACGATCAGCCCAACAACACTGCACGCTCCCAGCACAACAGCCTCCACGTTTATTAAAATATAATTATATATTGAAACACTATTACACAAATCACTTTCATCATATTTCTCAAAACCTCCAGTTTTACAGGGTGTGCTCAGTTGGTGAGTTTGTTGTGAAGAGCTCCCCAAGTGGCTTAAGCACTCAAGCAAGCACTTCACGATAAACCGTTCATAAGGAACGGCCGGCTTGGCGGGCGCTCGCTTCCTGCTTGGAAAATGAACACATCTGAGCATTTGGAGAGAATTAATGATTTGATTTGATTTTTACAATCTTTGTTCGTCTCCGTTGGATTTGGTTCCTTCAGGGGTCCAAGTCCTTTCGATGGGGTTTCCTCCACGGACGGTGTTCCCCCGACGTGGTGTTCCCCCCGTCGTGGTGCCCCCTGATGTGGTGGTCCCCCGATGTGCCGGGGTGGGGTCTCTTTGGAGTCGGGTTGTTTGAGAATGCAGCCTTAAGTGGGCAGTAAACTCCATCCAAGAGTAAATAGTAAATATGTGCACGAGGCCGAGAGTCGAGAAGTCCTGTGAGGGAAAGTTGAAAAGAATCCTCAAGAGAAAGTTCAACAGTTCGTGAAACTGTTGAAGTAAACGGAGGGATCCACATGGTCCCCACAGAGGAGTCAGCCGTGGTGTCGGCGGCCGTCACGTGTGTTGTGGGTCCTACCCTGACCCCGAACCCAAGACGTCGTCGCGTCGTCCCTCATCCCCACAGCTTGGTGATTGTTTGTACTTGGATTATCCTTGGTGGTGAACGTGTCACGTTTTTTAACTATTATTCAAAACAAACAAACAAAAAGGAACATTTTGTATTTTATTCGTTTGATCTTGTGTTGATAACTTCGTGTGGTGTCGATGTGGAGCAGGTTTGATGTGCTGAAAGGTCTCCACTTGTGTCTGATTTCCTTGTGTGGATTTGGTCTCGATTTTCATGTCTGTCTGTGCGAGTTTGTGCGTTCACAACCCTTTCTCAGACATGCATGGTCCCATTTTGATTCTCGAATGTGTCCCCCAACCCTTCCTCAGACATGCATGGTCCCATTTTGATTCTCGACTGTGTCCCCCAACCCTTTCTCCGACGTGCATGGTCCCATTTTGTGACTTGAATGTGTCCCCAATCCTTTCTCTGACATGCATGGTCCCATTTTGTTTCTTGAATGTCCCCCAACCCTTTCTCAGATGTGCATGGTCCCATTTCATTCAAACTTAGCACAAGCACAGCACATCATGGCATACACAAGCTCACTTTATTTTGTGATACGAGGGAAGATGGCCAACTGGAAGACTGGTGGCCACTTTTGTCAAACATGAATATGGGCCAGCCCTTCAACTCCTTCATCAAAATTACTAAAACAATGGGAGCTGTGACATTTTGTGTCTTTTTTACTTGTTTCATATTCATTTAAATGACAAATCATCTGTCATCATAGTTCAAGAACCTCCATTTTTACAGTATGTCCTTCACTTTAAATCAAGGTTCAACGGTGTGGTGCATGAGGGTGCTGTTCTCCACTGCTTCTGGAGTACTTTAGTCTCCTTAAACTTTGAAATCTTGTTTTTATCCATTGTTAAATTTATCACTTAATTCAAATTAAAGTAACACTGCGTGGGGTATCGTGTTCTATGAACTCTCCAGTTGATCTCGGTGATTGTGGTTGGGGCATGTTTGGTGCATCGCGATGAACTTGAAAGTTCATTTGCAGCCCTCATGTGGGTGGTAAAGGTTGGCAGGATGGCCTCAGGGTCCACACACTCACCTCAAAGCTATTTTGCCTGGGTACGAATCTCGACACAAAGTGGAAACACCAACAGCAGCGTGGAGGGAGAAAGTAGATGGAGACAAGATGGACATACAAGAGACACAAGTAACAATGAGGGGTAAGGGAGAACACAAAGGGTGGACAAGATGGATACATTGGCAAAAATTTTTGAAGGGTTCGGGGTAGTTTGACGGGTGCAGAAAAGATCATGATTTTGGATAGGGGATGAGAGTGAACAGCTGTTTTGAAGACCGAGACGGAAGAATGACATTGATTAGTGAGAGGAAGATGGTTCCACAGGTGGGGAAAAAACACAGGAAAAAATGAGCGAAGGTGAGCAGTGATCCTGGAATTCGGCAGTTTCTCCTGGAGGTGCTGCTGGAAGACCGAATGTGTCTCCTGCAGATACCTGGCAGGTTGGAAGGGGGAGGGAGGGACAATGCACGGAGAGGGCAGAGAGTGAAAGTCCAGAAATGAGGCGGAAGAAGACAGAGAGCCCACCGACCTGTTGGCGACGGCGATGTGATCGGCCCACAGATGAAGCTTCATCACGAAAGATTCCAATGATCTTGTAAGCCTTGGTTTCACAGTGCTGAGGTGAGAAAGATGTGAGGCAGGTGAGTCAGCCCACAAGGGAGAGCGATACTCCATTATCAATCATCATTTTTCTTTCGATTCATTTTCTCATTTTTAATTCCTCCCCAGTGCATCTGGAATAGATAAATGGCCAGCTCCAAATGGTTTTGCCCACGTCGTTACACCTGATGGCCAATGACGCCCCTCGCCCTGCCCCCTTCCTTGAACGAAAACACTCCTTTGTGCTGTGTGTGTTTCAGAAGTGTTGTCCCGCCTCACGCGTGACGAATGTAGGAGTGCAGGGAAGGAAGAATGTGGGAAGGTAATTCGACGTGTCCGGAGGATTAAGTGTATCTGGTGAGGGACGGATGAACATGATTGTGGATAATAAAACAATGAGTGGATCGAGTGGTGAGGGAGATAGATACAGACGGACCGAAGAACGAGAATAAACCGACTGTTGGGTTGAAGGAAATACTGATGAGATGAATGAGGGGTTGTTGAATTGAGGTTTGGTGAAGCTGATTGAGGTGATTAGAAGAGGGACGATCACACCAGAGATACACAGACCGACCTCAACACATCCCCCCCCCCCACCCTCAACCCAAATCCTCGGCCAAAGGGCAAAGGTCGACCGACCACATAAACGAATGAAATAGCTCATTCTGGGTAATCATACCATGTGTGTATGAACTCTCTCTTCAACCCCCCCCCCCCCACCACGGGGGACATTTTTATATATATATATATATATATTTTTTTTTTTTGGTTACCTTATCGAGGCTCATATGAGAGCGAACGCACAGCAAGCGGGGCATGAGACAAGAGGGGCGGGAGTGGGAAGGACAAAACAGTTGGGGACAGAGATATTAGATCTGTGGAAGGGAGAGGGATGGGGCATGGAAAATGGGGAATACAAGATGGACATGACAGGGACTTTCAGGAAGGAAAGCAGGGAATTTGAAGGAGGTGGGTTTGGGGTGGATAAACGGGGGTAGAAAAGATCGAGGATTTGGATGGGGGAGGTGGTGGTGAACAGCTGTTTTGAAGGCCTGGAGGGAAGAATGGGATTGAACAGAGTGATGGAGTTTATTCCAAAGGCGGGAAAAAGAGGAATGAAAGAGTGAAGGTGAGCAGTGATTCGTGATTTTGGTAGTTTTACCAGAAGGGGGTTTTTGGCGAATCTTCAGCACCCTGCGGAACTATGGTGGAGACAAATTGCAGACAGAGCAGGGGGGGGGGAACGGGAGAGGAGAGGGTAGAAGACAGAAAGACCACCGACCTGCCTGCGGTGAGAGACCCAAAGATCCAGCCTCATCGCGAGAGATACCAATGATCCGAAATGCCTTGATTTCCACAGCGTGAAGCTGAGAAAGGTGGGAGGCAGAAGCTCCAGCCCAGAGGGGAGAGCAGTACTCCATCAGGCTTTGGACGAAAACTTTGCATGTGGTCAGGAGCTCAGGTGGGCCGAGGAAGGACTTTGCACGACGGAGGATTCCCAGTT
This sequence comes from Eptatretus burgeri, assembly GCF_056783735.1. NCBI lineage: Eukaryota > Metazoa > Chordata > Myxini > Myxiniformes > Myxinidae > Eptatretus > Eptatretus burgeri. Next base: position 239,251 of record NW_028221978.1, on the reverse strand, counting down.
GGCTACTGGCTTTGGAGGTCAGGTTTGAAATGTGGCTTTCCCAGGAAAGGTCATGGCAGATAGTGAGACTGAGAAGATTGAAAGAAAGGACTTCTTCCAGAGGATTGTAGAGATGGGGGTGGGGGGGGGTTCCAAACGGTCCTTTTCGAGAGACATAGTGAGAGTGTGAGATTTGTCTGGATTGAAAGACATGTTCCACGTGTTGGACCAGTTTGTGATTTTACCAAATCTGTAGAGATCGAAGAAGCTGCTGCTTACCGGTCTGAGGGATGAGAGGTGGTCCGACAGAGGGTCGAGTCATCAATAAAGAGATAAAGAGGATCTTCGAGTGAGTTGAGAGATCATTGATGAAAACCGGAACAATTTCAACATAATTAATGTCACACGGTGTGTCAATGTAATCTGTGAATCGATTGAGGTCCACAGAACACAGTCTGTCATGTCAGATGAAACCAGGAAAATCAAGATGAACTCACAACGGATTCTGCCGGATATGCGGAATGTAAGAATTCAGATCCAAAGACTGAGAAACGGTCAGGAGTGAAACAGGACGCACTCGATTTGTCGCAGCCTTGGGTTTTAAATCGCAATCTGGGAAAAAGATACAGGACGAACCTCACAGACCACATGGGCCCACACACCCCACAAGGGCCCACACACCCACAAGGGCCCACACACCCCACAAGGGCCCACACACCCCACAAGGGCCCACACTCCTCCAGGTGGGCCGACACACCCCCAAAAGGGCCCACACACACCGACGTGGGCCGACACACCCCCACAAGGGACCACACACCCCAAAGGTCAACACACCCCCACAAGGGCTTGCACTCCCCCACGTGGGCCGACACACCCCCACAAGGGCCCACACACCCCCACAAGGACCTACACACCCCCACAAGGCCCTACACACCCCCACAAGGGCCGACACACCCCACAAGGTCTTACACACCCCAAGGGCCCACACACCCCCACAAGGGCTCACACACCCCCACAAGGTCCCACACACCCCCACAAGGGCCTACACATCCCCACAAGGGCCTACATACCCCCACGTGGGCCGACACACCCCCACAAGGGCCCACACACCCCCACGTGGGCCGACACACCCCACAAGGGCCGACACACCCCCAAAAGGGCCCACACACACCGACGTGGGCCGACACACCCCCACAAGGGCCCACACACCCCCACAAGGACCTACACACGCCCACAAGGTCTTACACACCCCCACAAGGGCTTACACACCCCCACGTGGGCCGACGCACCCCCACGTGGGCCGACGCACCACCACAAGGGCCTACACACCCCACGTGGGCCTACACACCCCCACAAGAGCCCACACACCGCACAAGGGCTTATACACCCCACAAAAACTGACGCACCCCCCCACGTGGGCCTCAATGTACGAATCCACGCCCCATATTTCGTCACGAGCATACGTCAGATCCGGATGTTGAACATCTTGCAGTTGGACTTGTTGGGAGAAAAGGCTCGAGCTTTGTCGAACTCCCTCTCACAAATTTCCGACCGTTGAGTTCCAGAGAGAACGAGTTTTATTGGATCGAAAAGTCCGCTGAACAAACGATTTCGATGGGAATGAGAACCGAGCCGAGGAGGGGGAGGGGGAGAGGGAGAGGGAGAGGGAGAGGGAGGGGAGAGGGAGAGGGAGTGGGAGAGGGAGGGGGAGAGGGAGAGGGCTGCTGATGTGTGTGGAGTTGCGTCAATGGACCTGTGTTTGGGACGTGGCCTGCTGTCCTGGATTTGACTTGCGGCTTGTCGGGTTTTGTGGATTCTATCCCGTCAAAGGAGGGTGAGATCGAGAAGGAAGACAGCGAGACCGGGCGAACCCCGGAGGGCACACGGAATGTCGCACAGACCTCCATCGTCACCATTTCGGGGACGGAGGTGGAAACGGATCACGGACGGGGAGACGACTTGGTCCACGGGTCGTGTTTCCCGACTGGGGTGAAGATGGATGCTTCAGGACCAGGGAAGGTTCCGTTCAGTGTGAGAGAATCGCGAGTGGAGATGATGACACCTTCCTGTGTATTATTTATACATAATTTGTCACACACACACACACACACACACACACACACACACACACACACACACACACACACACACACACACACACACACACACACACACACATGCATCCATATATCGACAAATATACACATACACACATATATATACACACACACACACACACACACACACACACACACACACACACACACACACACACACACACACATATATATATATACTTCACGTGTCATAAAGGTAGATTTCTCACACCTTAAGCGTAACCCAGCTTGTGATAGCCGATTGAGAACTTTGTTGAGGTTCTCGTGGTGTTCTTGTTGTGACTTGCCAGTCACTAACTAGTATGTCGTCCTGAAATACGGCTGTCTTTGGTACAGTTTTCAACAATGTCTCCATCTTCGTTGGAAGATTTGTGCAGCAGAGTGTATGCCAAATGGGCATCTGTTGTACATATGGAGTCCTCGATGAGTGTTAATGCATGTATCGGGCTTGGAATCATCATCCAGTTCCATTTGAGCATCGGCATTGGTCAAGTCAAGCTTAGTGAATGTCTGGCCACCCATGAGCATGAGAATGGTGAACAGATCCTCTGCTTTTGGCAAAGGGTAGCCATCCAGCTTTGAATAGCAGTTGCTCGTCATTTTGTCGTCCCCGCAAATGCGCACTTTTCCGTCTGCTCTGAGTATTGGAATGATAGGTGCTGCCCAGTCGGAGTACTCGACTGGTGAGATGATGCCCTCACTCTGCAGGTGGTCAAGCTCACATTCGATCATTGATCACATCATCCAGACTACAGGTCTAGACTTATGAAACAATGGCTGAGAATCTGCAGAAACATGAATCCTCACTTTGGGCCCTGCAAAGGTGCCAACACCATCGCTGAAAATGCCAGGTTATTTGTTGAGCACAGTGTTGTATCCAGCATCGGAGTTGGAAACTCTGTTTGTGTCACTCCAATTAAGTCTGATTATTCGAAACCAATCTCGGTTTAAGAGGGTTGATCCTTCTCCACGCACTATCAATGGTGGTCGGACATGAGTGCTGTTTCCATATCCTACAGTTACGTTCGTGGAGCCAACTACAGGGATCACCTCCTTGGTGTATGTTCTCAAGTCAGGAGATGCAGGCCGGAGTGCAGGAGCCTTTCTCGGAGGGTCGATGGAGGTGAACTTGCTCTCGCTCATAATTGATTTGGAAGCACCGATATCAACTTCTATCCCCACCGGGACCTTATCGATTGTTACATCAAGTATAACTGGAGCATTGAAGCTCTTTGTTCCAACCGAGAAAACCTCATAAAGTTCCTCACTTGACTCTCGACTGCAGGCTGTGCTCTGTGACCGATCGTCCGCTGCATCAGGGTTCACCCCAATGTGATAAGCAGGAGACAAGTTCTTCAACTTGGATCGAGAACAACGACACTTCAAGTATCCCCGCTTACCACAGTTGTCACATTGACAAGCTTGATGATGACCACCACAACGCCAACAAGTTACCCCAACCTTCCGGGTAGATTCAGAAATGTCAGGAGGTGGAGGTGAATTTGGTGGCTTGCTAAAACACTTTTGCGCGTAGTCAAAGGTTACCTTGTTCACCGATGGGTCCTGTTGGATAACTTTTGACTTATTGGAGCTCACACGCAGGCTCTCGGCAGTTTGCATACACGAAGTGACTATTTCCATGACTTTAGCCAAATTGGGGTCAGATTCAGGAAGGAGTTCACACAGAATTGAGTCGTCATTGATTCCTATTACAAAGGAATCACGAAACATCTCTTTGAGTTGATCTGTAAACTCTCAATGTTCGGCGAGTTGGCGTAAATCAGCCACGAACTCGGATACTCACTGACCATCTTGACGATGGTGGGTATAAAATCTGGATCTCGAGACGATATTTTCCGGTTTAGGATGATAATTTCTTTTCACGAGATTGACAAGCTCTTCATACGACTTGTCAGAAGGTTTGGCTGGGGCAAAAATATCTTTGATAAGGTTGTACGTCGGAGTGCCGCACACGGTCAGTAATACAGCTCGCCGCCTTTCAGCGTCCTCATCGGTGTACATTTTGTTTTCCACAAAGTTCGGAGATTTGACGATCAGTATAGTCTTCCCAATCATCCCCCACTGCGTGTATGTCAATGCACGAAGACATCCTCGTCGCCATTGTAATGTATTCAATAAACAGGGACGAAGATTGAAGTGTGGGAACAATATGTTTAATCCAGACACGGGTTCAACAAAGCACAGCACCGGAAAATGCGTGGGTCACGTGACTGCTTAACCATGCCCCGGTGCACCCATGTATTCATACATTGGCATAAACTCTTGATACATCTCACACACACCTTCGAACCCAACATACTGTTAATTGTTCACAATTGTTTTCTTCCTGTCCGTTCTTTCCTGACTTCCTCCACTTGCTGAACCACTTCCGGATCTTCCGGAAAGATTTTGATTTTTTTTCAACAACTCTGTCCCCCTGTGAAGAGGAAGAAGCTGAAGAATTGTTTTCCACTTCAACAGCTACGATCTACGGGATTAGTAAGGCCTAAGTCACATTTGGCACGGCGGCCGTAGGGTCTACAAAATCTACGGCCACTAGCAATTATAGGGCGGCCGCAGTATTTCCACGGTCACACAATGTCGCAGTCACATATGTTTTTATTTCATCGGTAGCCGCACGGTGTATTTATAAATTGTGGAGACCGAAATCGTGGGGGTGCCGTACGGTCTTTAATTTGATGTCGCACGGTGACCTTTGGGCGTCCCTGCGGCGGCCATAGAAATGTCAAGGCGACCGCAGGGGGGGGGGGTCCTAAGGCGAAAGTGCGGCCAGACGGACGGTTACGAGTGGGTACATATACCAGTTCTTTTTTTTCACTGAAATAAAAACATAACAGTTCGGAATATACCAGTATATATAACTGAATATACTATAACTATAATATATATATATAACTGAATATACTATACCTATAATATATATATATATATATATATTAATATATATATATATATATATATATATATATATATATATATATATATATATATATATATATATATATATATATATATACACACACACACAACTGAATATACCAGTTCGAAGTATAGGCAAACAACTATACTCTGATCTCTTGCGGTAACGCACGGGCGAGGCAGACTGCCACGGAGGCCGTACGTAGGACGCACGGCGGGCGTAGGGGAACCGTGCTTCGAACCTGCGTTGCCCGCAGGTAGTCAGACCGCAAGGCCACCGTACGTTGAACACAGGGACGCCTTAGGACTACCCTACGGCGACCGTGGAAATAATGCGGCCGCCGTAATTTTTTGGGGGTTGGCAAAATTCATTTTTCATTGACAAGAGCCTACGGCAGCCGCACGAATAACGCAATCCCACCGTACGCCCTACGTACGGTCGACGTGGAACACATCGACGTCACAGCTTGGCTTGTCGAATTGCTACGGCCAACGTACAAATGAAAAAAGTTATAACTCCGCGCTATAATTCCTCGGCGACCCCTACTGCCTGTAAAAGATAGCCATACGGCATAGGGCCACCCTGAGGCCACCTCAGAAACTCTGCAGCCGCCGCACATTTCTGTCAATTCAGGGGGGTACGGCCGCCATATCCGAGCTGTAGTGCAAATGTGACTTTGTCTTAAGGAACACACAAACCACATGTGATGAGTCAATGAAACATTCAAAATCAAGATCTTGATGAATAAACTAACAGGTTGATCAAAATAGTGACAATCCTTCACCCTTGGCATTCCAAAGATGGTTTTACATAAAAACTCACATTTTTACAATTTTGTTTATTGGGATAAAAGGGAGGGGTGTGAGCTGAGATGGGTGGGGATGAATTTTGGGTGAATGTTGGTATTTTTGTGTATGTAATATGTAGACTTCCCCCAAAGGTTTCTGTCGTGTCCAGGTTCCGTAGTGTGATTTGATCTATGAGTTGTCGTACTGCTGTGTCCAACCAAATGAGATACAACCATTAATAAATTAAATAAATGTGAAAGTAAAAGGTTGTAAAGTTTGGAAATGAACTCATCCCACGTTAGATGGTTACCGTTCATTGTTGTTACGGTGAAGTTCACTTGTTACCATGAACTGTTGGTAAAGAGTATAAAATGTAAATATCTGATGGGATTGATGAGTGTTAGATGTTCTTTCATGGAATTATTTATTAATCTTTTAACATTCCCAATTGATTGTTATCGTTACTGTAACTGGAACTCACTCCGTGGATGAAGGTGCGGACGGTTTATCTGTTTCTTCACGTTTATTTAGATTGTTCCGTTTACCCTGAACAATGGTTATGTTGATGGACGAGTGTACAAGTGAGAGGAACACTCGATAGTGTTCGGATTTAGTTGGCAGTGAAAGAATCACGAATGAATAATGGAGGTCTGTTCTGATAGCTTCAAAGACGAATCAAACTAGTTCCAGAGCAGAAAGTGAAGACCGATTTAATTATTATTATTATTATTATCTCAGGATTCTCCTCTTCGTCTCTCCTTGTATTTTTCCTCCTCTTTCCACAGCACCACATCTTGCTTCCTTCCTTCGCTGGAAGCTTACAAGAAAGGGTTCTTACAATCGAGAAAGTACCAGAAAGTTATAAAGTTGTGAAATACACGCAGTGCCGGTTCTGGCTACTCGGGGGCCGAGGCAAGAATTTATTTGGAGGCATCTTGAAACCCGCTACCCCCCCCCTCCAACCCTCCGATAACACAAGGGAAGTGAAAGTTTCCAACAAACAAAAACCCATCTGTTTGATCAGTCAGTTCTGGTGTTTTGAGAATAAATACATAAAAATGTTTATGCAGATTCTGTATGATAATAATGAAGAAAGGTCAGGTGTAGGAGCATGTGCCACAACAGCGCGTCGCTGCGTCCACTTTCCGCCGGTACTCCAGGGGCCTCCGTCTGGCCATCCCCCAGGCAGATGCCAGGCCCATCCCCATCTCCTTGAGATGATGGTCAACCTGCTGCAACCACGAGGCATGTGGTCTGCCCACTGGCCTCCTCCACTCATGAGACTCCCTCGCTGAGAGAATCTGGTGAGCAGGATCAGCGTCAGGAAAACGAGCCACATGTCCATACATCCGCAACTGATGCTCACGGACTATGCAGGTAACAAATCTCATCCGAGTCTCTCTCAGCAACCGCTCGTTGGACACAAAATCCGACCAGCAATAGCCAAGGATTCCCCGAAGAGACCTGGTACCAAAGGAATTAAGTCTCCATCTCAGATCCTTGGTCAGAGTCCAAGTCTCGCATCCATAGAGCAAGACTGGAAGTACCAAGGACCTGAAGACTCGGACTTTCGTCTTCCCGCACAGGTACCAGCAGCGCCACACCCCATGATCCAGTGAATCCATGACTCCCCAGGCCCGACCCAGACGTCTATTGACCTCTGACTCACAGCCAGCAGAGACATGAATATCACTGTCAAGGTAAGTGAATCTCTCCACGACCTCAACATCCTCACCACAAACAGACACAGACAGGACAGCAGCATCCAAGATGTCACCGAAAGCCTGGATCTTAGTTTTGACCCAAGAAACCCGTAATCCCAGTGGCTCTGACTCCTCATTCAGCACCTCGAGGGCCCCCAAAAGGATATCTAAAGTCTCCGCAAAGATGACTGCATCATCTGCAAAATCAAGGTCCGAGATCTTGACATTCCCAAACGATGCACCGCAGCTTGATCTATCCGACATCCTCCCTAAAATCCAGTCCATACAAGTGCTGAAAAGTGTGGGGGCCAGTACACACCCCTGACAAACTCCAGTAACAACTGTAAATAAGTCAGAGATGGTACCACCACACTTCACAGCACTCTCAGTACCAGACTAGAGTTCAGACATCAGATCGATCAGTTTTGGTGGCACCCCACGAAGACCAAGAATCCTCCAGAGGACATCCCGATCCACTGAATCGAACGCTTTACAGAGATCAACATAGACTGCAAGCATCCCCTGCCGAAACTCTCGTCTGCGTTCGGTGAGGACACGAAGAGCAAGGATACGGTCAATCGTTGACCTCTTTGGTGTAAAGCCTGACTGCTCTGGACGCTGGTGCTCAAGCAGATGGTGGCGAACCCTCTCAAGAATTAATTATCCTAGCAAAGACCTTGCCCGGCACTGAGAGCAGTGTCACCCCTCGGTAGTTGTTGCAGTCTTGGCGATCACCCTTCCCTTTCCAGAGAGGAACAACAAGGCCCCTCTTCCAATCAGTTGGGATTGATGAAAGCAAATTATTACTTCAGTTTCAATGTTACCTTTTGAGTTAAAAATGCACATTCCTGCATTTTTTGTTGAGGCAAAGTCATCAATGACTTCATCATAGGACAGTTGCTGGTCAATCTCACAGCATCACAGCTATTCTAAGAGCGATCCACAGGATGGGATAAAGCTCTGGTCTGCTTTTTGTGGATCGATGAAAGCGGTTGCAGAGCTGTCATCTGAGATGGCACTGGCAGGTTCTGGATCTCCTCTGCCCTTTCAAATCCACTGATATGTCACCATAAAAAGGTCAACGTCTTTTCTATTTCCTCACAATGCCTCCTCAATGTGTCACTGGACATGTCTTGGACATCATTAAAGTTGAGCAGAACACCAAAGCTGTCTTGCACCGAGTTTAGTTTGTTGAACCTCTGTTCCAGAGAATTAAGAGCAACATCACCACATTAAAAAATGTGACTTCCAGGCTTCAAAGTGCATCACTAACTACCTCATCGATAAACTGTCTTTTTTATTGTGGAACCTCTTCTGCTTTACAAGTACCTCCACAATGAGTTCTTCAGACAGGTCCTTCGCAGTTGTCTGTGCCACAGCTAAACCTGAATCCCTGGTATTGTGTGAGGGATGTTTTGGTGGTGTTGATCAGATTCATGGAAATATGCAACTGCATGGATGCTGACTGCAGAAGCTTGTTGACCTGTTTGACAGTGGTGAGGATGTGACACCACACAACGCAGCAAATCAGGAAGCGGTAGGATGCAACTTCTCCTGTTTGGGCCTGGGCCTCCACTTTGGCAGCTGGATCAGATAAACTCTGCTGAGCCTCGACAAGATCATCTCTGACTTGGGATGCTTGGAACCTGACCGCAAGTCCACTATGCAGTCTGCTCTCCGACGTAGTGTCAATCCTTGTCTTTACCGTGAGTTTGACATGGCTCTTAAGAATTGTCCTTGAATGGAAACAAATAACGATATATGCCCAAGATCAAGGACACCACACCAATTGATTTAAAAAGATGGTGGGACTGAGCCAGATGGACAAGTGTAAGTTCTGTAAGACAGAGACAGAATGTACGAGTCACCTGCTTTCAAGATGCAAAAAACTATATCAGAACAACTTTACACACAATGGCACAATAAAGTATGCAAAGTGATTTCTTGGAATGTCTCCAAAAATTTCAACATCCCAGTTCCAGAAACGCATGAAAATACGAACCAAGGACAATCGTTGAAAGTGAGGACATCATGCTCACGTCCGACGATGATCACATCGAACGTGAACTTACAAAACAAAGCCTTGTGACTGGACATCATTCTCAGGAACAAAAAGGAAAAGACATCATTGTTGAATGAGATATCAGTACCCAGCAATTTTTGGTAAATAATGCAAAATCAAGAAAATTGCCAAATACCAGGACCTAAAAAATGCGATCAAGAGATCTTGGAAGCTTAAGACCGTCAAAATTGCACCAGTGATAACTGGAGCAACAGGAATTACAAAGCAGAACCTTACTGAGATTTTGAAAACCATCCCTGGGGAGCAAACTACAATTGGAGGAATGCCAAGTACAGTAGTGATAAAAACAAGGAAGTTATCAAAACAGTAATTGGTCATCTTCCATCGCTGATGGTTACCTCGGCATCTCCTGTGTGATGGGGCTTCGACAAAGTGCACAGTGGATCTCTCCAGAGTTGTGAGGGTGTATTGCTTGCAGGCACGACACACAAAAAAATGTGGTCTCAGCGATGGCAGCTGTGTGGTCCAACTGCGATGTTGAGGCAAATGGGAGAGGTGAGACACTCCAGATACTCTTTTTGCATTTCTGACGAAGGTGTATAATGTGGAAATGAGAGCTTTTTAAAGGTTAGTAGGTTTCAGTGACGATCCTGGAAGAGCCTTCAAAACAAAACTGAGAACAACATTAAATAGCTTGGTCCATGAATTGTGATCCCCAACCGAAGCAGAGGTGGATACTTTTGAGTCCTGGGAGAACTTTGTTCCATCTCCCCAAACTGGCAAATGGACATAACAACCAACGATGCGTGCGCCGGAGTCGTGACGGTGCATTTCTCGCAGGCACCACACACAGAAAAAGTGGTCACAGGGGTGACACCTGTGCGGTCCAACTGCGATGTCTTGGCAAATGGAACAGGTGAGATTCTGCAGATGCTCCTTCTCTATTATGTTTGATTCCACCTGTAATCGCAAAATAAACAAATCACTCTCATGGCCGTTGAACACTTGTGTGGAAATATACTGTGACGTCCACGGGACTTGAACAGTCCCGCCAACGTAGAATGAGACGAAACGATGGAGGAGATTTATTTGTTTATAACCCAAACATGGCGGTTCTAATCGCTCTACCGCAAACGGGACGAGGAAGGTGGCATGAGTCACTTTTCACTGAGTTGATGATGTTTATTTGTTTTTTTTATAATTACCAGAAATAACAAGACTCGGCAAGAAGAGGGATCCGGGGCGATTCGACGGGATGGTGTGGGATCGGGCGTGGGGAAAAACACAGACAATTCCAATGAATATACAGTTCTCAATCCCTCGAAGGCGCCAAACACACACACACACAGACACAAAACGTAGCTATCTCTGGTGGTCAGGCTGGACCGTGGTGTGGACGCAACTGTCCCTGGATCGGCGCCGGACGAGCCGGCCTTGCTCTCGCCAGGGGGGGCAGGAGAAACCGCGGTGCTGTCGACCTCCTGGTCCTGGCCCAAGTCCGCCCACAGCCGCCAGGGAACCAGCTCCCGCGCCAAGCCGCGAGCAGGAGAGGGAGGCAGGTCCGCCCGCTGCCCGACCCCGTACTCCGAGTCAGCAGAACCCCAGAGCCAACCGAGGCGAGGCACGAGGCTCGGCAAGGCTCCCAGACACGATCAAGAGCACGATCGACTCAGCACAGCAACCAGGACGCTCTCTGCCGCCACAGCTTCCACACCAAAAAAACACGATCATTCTGGTTGTAATCTTCTTCTTCCTTTTCGACCCCGAACAGAACCTTTTTATCCTTCTGTCCTCGTCACTTCAATCGAGCCGTTTATTGGCCTACCGCCATCGCCTTCCGCCAATCATGATCACGGGGCGGAGCCATCCGCTGCACTGTCCTGTGACGTCACGGCCAGTCTCCAGAGAATACCAAAAAGGGGTTTACGCAGACGCACTTACCCTATTCCGTGTCCCTATCTAATTACATGACAATTATCATTTCCCCCTTGAAGAAATGAACATTTACTCAACAACTTATCACCACTGAATTGCTACTTATTACATCGAGATCCTGGTAAACTCGAACAGCATGGCATACCTAATTAAACATCCTAATTACCCTTTGAATGCATACCCCCCCCTCAGACGTAACACTGCCCCCTCCTCTGGTACCGCAGCTCCTGCAAGGTATATCACAGGCGCTACCGTACCAGCCTTAACACTTACTGACTCACACCTATTTAACCTAACGAAATAAAGTAGGAGGGGCAATGGGCAGCGAGCCGCAGCTAACTTACCTATCCTGCTTAATGTACCACTCCCTTATGGCCTTATCCTCGTCTAAACAATCATTCATTTTTTAATTTTTATTTTATTTTATCACATGAGAGCACTGAGCGAAGTTGCACTCCATCCGCTGGATCATCGCTCTTGCCCAACACTCTTCCAGTGATCTGGGGAGGGGAAACAAAAGGTTCCACAAAAACACAACACTTGTACTTTACATTCCTACTCTAAGCCTTAACCACACTATTCATGGGATATTTACACTTGACCGCGTCCCCCAGTGGATGCTATTAGACCCAGTGTTACTTGGGGAGCCAATTTTCAAATTTGCTCGCCCCAAAATTATGCGGACATCATGCCCTTGCTGCACATGTCAAGTTGTGCGGGATCGAGTGGGACTCACACATCTTCACAACACTCACACCATGGTCATCATCACATTTCTAGGTCATGGTCCCCATTTTAATGATGCAGGCTGAATCCCGTCATGGCCGTGGGGTGGGTTACCACAAGACGATGGGGGAATCTCAGGTGCTACCATGCCCACAGGTAAGCTTTAGTCCAACCCAGACGTTTCTCCGCCCCGCTCCCTTTGATTCCCACCCCCCTGGTAGCCATCAGCTCTCATCCCGTACAACACACTGGAAGGGGTCGAACTGGCTGCTCTGGCCTTCCTGGGTCGCCAAGGTCCTACCCGCCTTGGTCGCCCAACCAGACCCTCTCCCAGTTGCCTCCAGACACTGTCACCGTTAGCCACCAGGGGTGAATCTCCTTGAAGGGGGTCGCAATTCCCACTCACCGTGAGCTTCAGCAATCCCTGCGGACAAGCACATCATCCCCACCCACAAAACCCACATGACTCCCCCCACCCCATCGGCCTTACATGTGACACCTGCATTTCTAACACTTCACGACCATGACCTTCCCTGTTACCACACCATGTCCAATAAAAAAATCAATGTGTGCACCATACATTTCACTTCTTAACTTGAAACAACTCACACAGCACTTCTCCTCACCCGATCCACGCACCAGCCATTGGACAGCCACTTGTGCCCGCTTTGTTACCAATTACCCACTGTCCCTATTGTCACTCTAAAACCCAGCAGAACTTACAAACCCATGCCAATTTTCCCACAATTCACTATTTTCACCAAAGGAGGCACTTTGCCACAATCTCAGCAGCCGAGCATGGCCCTATATGCTCAGCCCGATCTAGTCTCCCCGACCCCCGACAGTGATTTCCAGACCCGACCTATGAAAGGGCATCTCGGATAGACCTGGCAGTTCAGCAGGAGGATTCATCCTTTCCGAGTCTAAAAGTCTATTGGAGGGTCCCTCCATCGCCGGGTACTGGAAATATCGTTGCATGTGTCCTCTTCGCCCGCACCGGAAACAACTCCCCATAAAAGGCCCCAGTGGGTATCGGTGTAATGTCTCTTCCGGTTCCGGACCCCCTCGGCCATAATCGAATTGCTCTATTAGCTGGGCTGGACCCCGCCGCTTTGGCGCACCAACTACCGAATTACCCCTTATCAAACTTTACAGTTTCTGGCAAATTTCATGAAACATTTGGGTAATGCCAATTTCTCCCAGCCCCCCTCCTTGATCCTGAATCTCCGCCTGTCGGACCGTCACCGATGGCCTCTCTGGCACCCGACCCGGCCGCCTCCACGAGGCCAGCCTAGCTGCGCACTCAGCCGCTCGGTGAACGGTGGGTGGATCCTGTAACTCCACTAGCGCTCGGACCTCAATGTCCGGAAGAGCAGCTAAAAATTTCTCTAGTGCCAGTCTTTCCCATGCCTCCACTGTAAGGTCCCGATACGCGATCCTGACTGATTGGTAAATGTCCTGTGCCAGCTCCTGCACTGTCTCACCCGGCTTTAATCTGCGGTGCTGGAGCTGGGCCCGCACCAGATCACAGTTCGCTGCGAACCCAAACCGACGGCTCAACGCCTCGCAAATGTGGGAGCTGGTCAACATCCCTCCGCGATCACGTTTAACACTTCTGCGGCTGGTCCCCGCAACGTTGCCACCAAATTCCCTGTAAGTTCCCGCTCATTCCACCCGTTTAGTCGGGAAATGCACTCAAATTGCGTCAGAAAAGCTTCAAGGCTCCCTGACCCGTCAAAATTTACCAGGGGGATCACTTTTACGGTGGCCCGCTTCCCAGTTTCTCCTTTGTCCGAATCCAGCCCAGGGATCAAACACCCTTGTGGCTGCGTATCCAATTTCGGAGCCCACTGTGGCCAAAGATGTTTTGTGGTGAGGGTCTCATGGGTCAATTTTGCCTCCTGTTCCAAACGTTGAAAGGACCGATTCACCTATTCCCGCAGGATCTTCTGGGCCCGCACAACCTCCTCCAAGGCTCCGTCGCGAGTTTGTAGCTGCTCCTCAACCAACCCGGACACTCGACTTACAAAAGACGGCTCTACCAGGCCTTTATCCAAGACTTCATCTTGGCTCATAATTTTATCTTGTTCGTCCAAACGAGCCTCCAATCCTTTTACCTCCTCCGCCAAATTCATCCCTTGCTTCCTCAGCTCTCCCCACTCTTCTATTTGCAGCTGCATACGAGCATCCACACAGGCACAATGATGTTCCAGGCTTTCATCCACTTTATCAACCCGAATGTTCGTTGCATCAATTTTATCTACCAATTTTTTTCGTATATTTTCCCTCTCCAATGTAATTTCTACCTTTGTTTCCTCCAATATATCCTCGAATTTACTTTGTATTTCCCCCAATTTAACATCCACACACTCCTGCATCTCAGTTTTCATTTTCTCCATCTTTTCCCCCAATTCATCCCTCATTAAATCAATCCGTGCACCCAACTGTACCCCCATTACCCCCAATTGATCTGTCATTTCTGCCCTCTGTGCCGTCATTTCTGCCCTCTGTGTCACGAATTGATTTGCCATTTCTGCCCCCTGTGCTGTCATTTCTGCCCCCTGTGTCACGAATTGATTTGCGATTTGTGCTGTCATGTCTGCTATTAAACGTTCCAACATTGTCTGGATCGACATCGCGCCGGTATCCGGTGCTGCCGGCTCCATTACGGGCAATGAAGCACGGTCCACGCTCGGAATGGGGGAGGTTTCGATCCCACCCCCGTCTCTCCCTTCTTCCCCCGACTCGCTGCCAGATACGTGGCCTTCCTCCTCAAACATCTGCACATCCGCCATGGCGCAGAAGTCCCGTTTGCCGCCAATTAAATTTAATTTGAAAAATCCCGCCAAAATTTTCCCGCGCTCGCGCACTTTTCTGCAGTAATTTTATATTCCAATTCGTGGCGAGATTTTAATCCTGGTATATTCTCCCGATACCAAATATAATTTAGAGGGGTTCGAACATCCCACTCCTGACACCAATGTGACGTCCACGGGACTTGAACAGTCCCGCGAACGTAGAATGAGCCGAAACGATGGAGGCGGTTTATCCTTTACAACCCAAAGATGGCGGTTCTAATCGCTCTACCGCAAACGGGATGAGGAAGGTGGCACGAATCGCTTTTCACTGAGTTGATAACGTTTATTTCTCGAACCAGAAATAACAAGACTCGGCAAGAGGAGGGATCCGGGGCGATTCGACAGGATGGTGGTGTGGATTCGGGCGTGGGGAAAACACAAACAATTCCAATGGATATACAAATCTCAAAGCCTCTAAGGCGCCAGGCACACACACACACACACACACACACACACACACACACACACACACACACAACGTAGCTGGTCCTGGTGGTCAGGCTGGCCCGTGGTGTAGACGCAACAGTCCCTGGATTGGCATCGGACGAGCTGGCGTTGCGCTCGTCAGGGGCAGGAGACACCGTGGTGCTGTCGACCTCCTGGTGTCGGCCCCAAGTCCGCTCACAGCCGCCAGGGAGCCAGTTCTGGCGCCAAGTTGCGAGCAGGAGAGGGAGGCAGGTCCGCCCGCCATTCGACCCCGTACTCTGAGCCAGCAGAACCCCAGAGCCAACCAAGGTGAGGCACGAGGCACAGCAAGGCCACGAGACACGATCAGCCCAAGAACACTGCACGCTCCCAGCACAACAGCCTCCACGTTTATTAAAATATAATTATATATTGAAACACTATTACACAAATCACTTTCATCATATTTCTCAAAACCTCCAGTTTTACAGGGTGTGCTCAGTTGGTGAGTTTGTTGTGAAGAGCTCCCCAAGTGGCTTAAGCACTCAAGCAAGCACTTCACGATAAACTGTTCATAAGGAACGGCCGGCTTGGCGGGCGCTAGCTTCCTGCTTGGAAAATGAACACATCTGAGCATTTGGAGAGAATTAATGATTTGATTTTATTTTTACAATCTTTGTTCGTCTCCGTTGGATTTGGTTCGATCAGGGGTCCAAGTCCTTTCGATGGGGTTTCCTCCACGGACGGTGTTCCCCCGACGTGGTGTTCCCCCCGTCGTGGTGCCCCCTGATGTGGTGGTCCCCCGATGTGCCGGGGTGGGGTCTCTTTGGAGTCGGGTTGTTTGAGAATGCAGCCTTAAGTGGGCAGTAAACTCCATCCAAGAGTAAATAGTAAATACGTGCACGAGGCCGAGAGTCGAGAAGTCCTGTGAGGGAAAGTTGAAAAGAATCCTCAAGAGAAAGTTCAACAGTTCGTGAAACTGTTGAAGTAAACGGAGGGATCCACATGGTCCCCACAGAGGAGTCAGCCGTGGTGTCGGCGGCCGTCACGTGTGTTGTGGGTCCTTCCCTGACCCCGGACCCAAGACGTCGTCGCGTCGTCCCTCATCCCCACAGCTTGGTGATTGTTTGTACTTGGACGATCCTTGGTGGTGAACGTGTCACGTTTTTTAACTATTATTCAAAACAAACAAACAAAAAGGAACATTTTGTATTTTATTCGTTTGATCTTGTGTTGATAACTTCGTGTGGTGTCGATGTGGAGCAGGTTTGATGTGCTGAAAGGTCTCCACTTGTGTCTGATTTCCTTGTGTGGATTTGGTCTCGATTTTCATGTCTGTCTGTGCGAGTTTGTGCGTTCACAACCCTTTCTCAGACATGCATGGTCCCATTTTGATTCTCGAATGTGTCCCCCAACCCTTCCTCAGACATGCATGGTCCCATTTTGATTCTCGAATGTGTCCCCCAACCCTTTCTCCGACGTGCATGGTCCCATTTTGTTACTTGAATGTGTCCCCAACCCTTTCTCAGACATGCATGGTCCCATTTTGTTACTTGAATGTCCCCCAACCCTTTCTCAGACGTGCATGGTCCCATTTCATTCAAACTTAGCACAAGCACAGCACATCATGGCGTACACAAGCTCACTTTATTTTGTGATACGAGGAAAGATGGCCAACTGGAAGACTGGTGGCCACTTTTGTCAAACATGAATATGGGCCAGCCCTTCAACTCCTTCATCAAAATTACTACAACAATGGGAGCTGTGACATTTTGTGTCTTTTTTACTTGTTTCATATTCATTTAAATGACAAATCATCTGTCATCATAGTTCAAGAACCTCCATTTTTACAGTATGTGCTTCACTTTAAATCAAGGTTCAACGGTGTGGTGCATGAGGGTGCTGTTCTCCACTGCTTCTGGAGTACTTTAGTCTCCTTAAACTTTGAAATCTTGTTTTTATCCATTGTTAAATTTATCACTTAATTCAAATTAAAGTAACACTGCGTGGGGTATCGTGTTCTCTGAACTCTCCAGTTGATCTCGGTGATTGTGGTTGGGGCATATTTGGTGCATTGCGATGAACTTGAAAGTTTATTTGCAGCCCTCATGTGGGTGGCAAAGGTTGGCAGGATGGCCTCAGCATCCACACACTCACCTCAAAGCTATTTTGCCTGGGTACGAATCTCGACACAAAGTGGAAACACCAACAGCAGCGTGGAGGGAGAAAGTAGATGGAGACAAGATGGACATACAAGAGACACAAGTAACAATGAGGGGTAAGGGAGAACACAAAGGGTGGACAAGATGGATACATTGGCAAAAATTTTTGATGGGTTCGGGGTAGTTTGACGGGTGCAGAAAAGATCATGATTTTGGATAGGGGATGAGAGTGAACAGCTGTTTTGAAGACCGAGACGGAAGAATGACATTGATTAGTGAGAGGAAGATGGTTCCACAGGTGGGGAAAAAACACAGGAAAAAATGAGCGAAGGTGAGCAGTGATCCTGGAATTCGGCAGTTTCTCCTGGAGGTGCTGCTGGAAGACCGAATGTGTCTCCTGCAGATACCTGGCAGGTTGGAAGGGGGGAGGGGGGGACAATGCACGGAGAGGGCAGAGAGTGAAAGTCCAGAAATGAGGCGGAAGAAGACAGAGAGCCCACCGACCTGTTGGCGACGGCGATGTGATCGGCCCACAGATGAAGCTTCATCACGAAAGATTCCAATGATCTTGAAAGCCTTGGTTTCACAGTGCTGAGGTGAGAAAGATGTGAGGCAGGTGAGTCAGCCCACAAGGGAGAGCGATACTCCATTATCAATCATCATTTTTCTTTCGATTCATTTTCTCATTTTTAATTCCTCCCCAGTGCATTTGGAATAGATAAATGGCCAGCTCCAAATGGTTTTGCCCACGTCGTTACACCTGATGGCCAATGACCCCCCTCGCCCTGCCCCCTTCCTTGAACGAAAACACTCCTTTGTGCTGTGTGTGTGTTTCAGAAGTGTTGTCCCGCCTCCCGCGTGACGAATGTAGGAGTGCAGGGAAGGAAGAATGTGGGAAGGTAATTCGACGTGTCCGGAGGATTAAGTGTATCTGGTGAGGGACGGATGAACATGATTGTGGATAATAAAACAATGAGTGGATCGAGTGGTGAGGGAGATAGATACAGACGGACCGAAGAACGAGAATAAACCGACTGTTGGGTTGAAGGAAATACTGATGAGATGAATGAGGGGTTGTTGAATTGAGGTTTGGTGAAGCTGATTGAGGTGATTAGAAGATACATACATACACAGATACATACATACACAGAAGAAGATACATACACAGACCGACCTCAACACATCCCCCCCCCACCCTCAACCCAAATCCTCGGCCAAAGGGCAAAGGTCGACCGATCACATAAACGAATGAAATAGCTCATTCAGGGTAATCATCCCATGTGTGTATGAACTCTCTCTTCAAACCCCCCCCCCCACCACGGGGTACATATATATATATATATATATATATATATATATATATATATATATATATATATATATATATATATATATTTTGGTTGCCTTATCGAGGCTCATATGAGAGCGAACGCACAGCAAGCGGGGCATGAGACAAGAGGGGCGGGAGTGGGGAGGACAAAACAGTTGGAGACAGAGATATTAGATCTGTGGAAGGGAGAGGGATGGGGCATGGAAAATGGGGAATACAAGATGGACATGACAGGGACTTTCAGGAAGGAAAGCAGGGAATTTGAAGGAGGTGGGTTTGGGGTGGATAAACGGGGGTAGAAAAGATCGAGGATTTGGATGGGGGAGGTGGTGGTGAACAGCTGTTTTGAAGGCCTGGAGGGAAGAATGGGATTGAATAGAGTGATGGAGTTTATTCCAAAGGCGGGAAAAAGAGGAATGAAAGAGTGAAGGTGAGCAGTGATTCGTGATTTTGGTAGTTTTACCAGAAGGGGGTTTTTGGCGAACCTTCAGCACCCTGCGGAACTATGGTGGAGACAAATTGCAGACAGAGCAGGGGGGGGGGGGAACGGGAGAGGAGAGGGTAGAAGACAGAAAGACCACCGACCTGCCTGCGGTGAGAGACCCAAAGATCCAGCCTCATCGCGAGAGATACCAATGATCCGAAATGCCTTGATTTCCACAGCGTGAAGCTGAGAAAGGTGGGAGGCAGGAGCACCAGCCCAGAGGGGAGAGCAGTACTCCATCAGGCTTTGGACGAAAACTTTGTATGTGGTCAGGAGCTCAGGTGGGCCGAGGAAGGACTTTGCACGACGGAGGATTCCCAGTTGGCTACTGGCTTTGGAGGTCAGGTTTGAAATGTGGCTTTCCCAGGAAAGGTCATGGCAGATAGTGAGACTGAGAAGATTGAAAGAAAGGACTTCTTCCAGAGGATTGTAGAGATGGGGGTGGGGGGGGGGTTCCAAACGGTCCTTTTCGAGAGACATAGTGAGAGTGTGAGATTTGTCCGGATTGAAAGACATGTTCCACGTGTTGGACCAGTTTGTGATTTTACCAAATCTGTAGAGATCGAAGAAGCTGCTGCTTACCGGTCTGAGGGATGAGAGGTGGTCCGACAGAGGGTCGAGTCATCAATAAAGAGATAAAGAGGATCTTCGAGTGAGTTGAGAGATCATTGATGAAAACCGGAACAATTTCAACATAATTAATGTCACACGGTGTGTCAATGTAATCTGTGAATCGATTCAGGTCCACAGAACACAGTCTGTCATGTCAGATGAAACCAGGAAAATCAAGATGAACTCACAACGGATTCTGCCGGATATGCGGAATGTAAGAATTCAGAACCAAAGACTGAGAAACGGTCAGGAGTGAAACAGGACGCACTCGATTTGTCGCAGCCTTGGGTTTTAAATCGCAATCTGGGAAAAAGATACAGGACGAACCTCACAGACCACAAGGGCCCACACACCCCCACAAGGTCCTACACACCCCCACAAGGTCCCACACACCCCCACAAGGTCCCACACACCCCCACAAGGTCCCACACACCCCCACAAGGTCCCACACACCCCCACAAGGTCCCACACACCCCCACAAGGTCCCACACACCCCCACAAGGCCCCACACACCCCCACAAGGTCCCACACACCCCACAAGGGCCCACACACCTCCAGGTGGGCCGACACACCCCCAAAAGGGCCCACACACACCGACGTGGGCCGACACACCTCAAAGGTCAACACACCCCCACAACGGCTTGCACTCCCCCACGTGGGCCGACACACCCCCACAAGGGCCGACACACCCCCACAAGGGCCCACACACCGCCGCAAGGACCTACACACCCCCACAAGGACCGAGACAGCGCCACAAGGGCCGACACACCCCACAACGGCCGGCACACCCCACAAGGGCCCACACACCCCCACAAGGGCTCACACACGCCCACAAGGGCTCCCACACCCCCACAAGGTCCCCCACACCCCCACAAGGCCCCCCACAGCCCCACAAGCTCCCACACATCCCCACAAGGGCCTACATACCCCCACGTGGGCCGACACACCCCCACAAGGGCCCACACACCCCCACGTGGGCCGACACACCCCCACAAGGGCCCACACACCCCCACGTGGGCCGACACACCCCACAAGGGCCCACACACCCCACAAGGGCCCCCACGCCTCCAGGTGGGCCGACACACCCCCAAAAGGGCCCACACACACCGACGTGGGCCGACACACCCCCACAAGGGCCCACACACCCCAAAGGTCAACACACCCCCACGTGGGCCGACACACCCCCACAAGGGCCCACACACCCCCACAAGGACCTACACACGCCCACAAGGGCCGACACACCCCACAAGGTCTTACACACCCCCACAAGGGCCCACACACCCCACAAGGGCTTACACACCCCCACGTGGGCCGACGCACCACCACAAGGGCCTACACACCCCACGTGGGCCTACACACCCCCACAAGAGCCCACACACCCCACAAGGGCTTATACACCCCACAAAAACTGACGCACCCCCCACGTGGGCCTCAATGTACGAATCCACGCCCCATATGACGTCACGAGCATACGTCAGATCCGGATGTTGAACATCTTGCAGTTGGACTTGTTGTTGGGAGAAAAGGCTCGAGCTTTGTCGAACTCCCTCTCACAAATTTCCGACCGTTGAGTTCCAGAGAGAACGAGTTTTATTGGATCGAAAACTCCGCTGAACAAACGATTTCGATGGGAATGAGAACCGAGCCGAGGAGGGGGAGAGGGCTGCTGATGTGTGTGGAGTTGCGTCAATGGACCTGTGTTTGGGACGTGGCCTGCTGTCCTGGATTTGACTTGCGGCTTGTCGGGTTTTGTGGATTCTATCCCGTCAAAGGAGGGTGAGATCGAGAAGGAAGACAGCGAGACCGGGCGAACCCCGGAGGGCACACGGAATGTCGCACAGACCTCCATCGTCACCATTTCGGGGACGGAGGTGGAAACGGATCACGGACGGGGAGACGACTTGGTCCACGGGTCGTGTTTCCCGACTGGGGTGAAGATGGATGCTTCAGGACCAGGGAAGGTTCCGTTCAGTGTGAGAGAATCGCGAGTGGAGATGATGACACCTTCCTGTATATTATTTATACTTAATTTGTCACACACACACACACACACACACACACACACACACACACACACACACACACACACGCACACGCGCACACACACACACACACACACACACACACACACACACACACACACACACACACACGTACACACACATGCATCCATATATCGACAAATATACACATACACACATATATACACACACACACACACACACACACACATATATATATACACACACACACACACACACACACACACACACACACACACACACATATATATACTTCACGTGTCATAAAGGTAGATTTCTCACGCCTTAAGCGTAACCCAGCTTGTGATAGCCGATTGAGAACTTTGTTGAGGTTCTCGTGGTGTTCTTGTTGTGACTTGCCAGTCACTAACTAGTATGTCGTCCTGAAATACAACTGTCTTTGGTACAGTTTTCAACAATGTCTCCATCTTCGTTGGAAGATTGGTGCAGCAGAGTGTATGCCAAATGGGCATCTGTTGTACATATGGAGTCCTCGATGAGTGTTAATGCATGTATCGGGCTTGGAATCATCATCCAGTTCCATTTGAGCATCGGCATTGGTCAAATCAAGCTTAGTGAATGTCTGGCCACCCATGAGCATGAGAATGGTGAACAGATCCTCTGCTTTGGGCAAAGGGTAGCCATCCAGCTTTGAACAGCAGTTGCTCGTCATTTTGTCGTCCCCGCAAATGCGCACTTTTCCGTCTGCTCTGAGTATTGGAATGATAGGTGCTGCCCAGTCGGAGTACTCGACTGGTGAGATGATGCCCTCACTCTGCAGGTGGTCAAGCTCACATTCGATCATTGATCACATCATCCAGGCTACAGGTCTAGACTTATGAAACAATGGCTGAGAATCTGCAGAAACATGAATCCTCACTTTGGGCCCTGCAAAGGTGCCAACACCATCGCTGAAAATGCCAGGTTATTTGTTGAGCACAGTGTTGTATCCAGCATCGGAGTTGGAAACTCTGTTTGTGTCACTCCAATTAAGTCTGATTATTCGAAACCAATCTCGGTTTAAGAGGGTTGATCCTTCTCCACGCACTATCAATGGTGGTCGGACATGAGTGCTGTTTCCATATCCTACAGTTACGTTCGTGGAGCCAACTACAGGGACCACCTCCTTGGTGTATGTTCTCAAGTCAGGAGATGCAGGCCGGAGTGCAGGAGCCTTTCTCGGAGGGTGGATGGTGGTGAACTTGCTCTCGCTCATAATTGATTTGGAAGCACCGATATCAACTTCTATCCTCACCGGGACCTTATCGATTGTTACATCAAGTAAAATTGGAGCATTGAAGCTCTTTGTTCCAACCGAGAAAACCTCATAAAGTTCCTCACTTGACTCTCGACTGCAGGCTGTGCTCTGTGACCGATCGTCCGCTGCATCAGGGTTCACCCCAATGTGATAAGCAGGAGACAAGTTCTTCAACTTGGATCGAGAACAACGACACTTCAAGTGTCCCCGCTTACCACAGTTGTCACATTGACAAGCTTGATGATGACCACAACAACGCCAACAAGTTACCCCAACCTTCCGGGTAGATTCAGAAATGTCAGGAGGTGGAGGTGAATTTGGTGGCTTGCTAAAACACTTTTGCGCGTAGTCAAAGGTTACCTTGTTCACCGATGGGTCCTGTTGGATAACTTTTGACTTATTAGAGCTCACACGCAGGCTCTCGGCAGTTTGCATACACGAAGTGACTATTTCCATGACTTTAGCCAAATTGGGGTCAGATTCAGGAAGGAGTTCACACAGAATTGAGTCGTCATTGATTCCTATTACAAAGGAATCACGAAACATCTCTTTGAGTTGATCTGTAAACTCTCAATGTTCGGCGAGTTGGCGTAAATCAGCCACGAACTCGGATACTCACTGACCATCTTGACGATGGTGGGTATAAAATCTGGATCTCGAGACGATATTTTCCGGTTTAGGATGATAATTTCTTTTCACGAGATTGACAAGCTCTTCATACGACTTGTCAGAAGGTTTGGCTGGGGCAAAAATATCTTTGATAAGGTTGTACGTCGGAGTGCCGCACACGGTCAGTAATACAGCTCGCCGCCTTTCAGCGTCCTCATCGGTGTACATTTTGTTTTCCACAAAGTTCGGAGATTTGACGATCAGTATAGTCTTCCCAATCATCCCCCACTGCGTGTATGTCAATGCACGAAGACATCCTCGTCGCCATTGTAATGTATTCAATAAACAGGGACGAAGATTGAAGTGTGGGAACAATATGTTTAATCCAGACACGGGTTCAACAAAGCACAGCACCGGAAAATGCGTGGGTCACGTGACTGCTTAACCATGCCCCGGTGCACCCATGTATTCATACATTGGCATAAACTCTTGATCCATCTCACACACACCTTCGAACCCAACATACTGTTAATTGTTCACAATTGTTTTCTTCCTGTCCGTTCTTTCCTGACTTCCTCCACTTGCTGAACCACTTCCGGATCTTCCGGAAAGATTTTGATTTTTTTTCAACAACTCTGTCCCCCTGTGAAGAGGAAGTAGCTGAAGAATTGTTTTCCACTTCAACAGCTACGATCTACGGGATTAGTAAGGCCTAAGTCACATTTGGCACGGCGGCCGTAGGGTCTACAAAATCTACGGCCACTCGCAATTATAGGGCGGCCGCAGTATTTCCACGGTCACACAATGTCGCAGTCACATATGTTTTTATTTTCCGGTAGCCGCACGGTGTATTTATAAATTGTGGAGACCGAAATCGTGGGGGTGCCGTACGGTCTTTAATTTGATGTCGCACGGTGATCTTTGGGCGTCCCTGCGGCGGCCATAGAAATGTCAAGGCGACCGCAGGGGGGGGGGGTCCAAAGGCGAACGTGCGGCCAGACGGACGGTTACGAGTGGGTACATATACCAGTTTTTTTTTTCACTGAAATAAAAACATAACAGTTCGGAATATACCAGTATATATAACTGAATATACTATAACTATAATATATATATATATAACTGAATATACTATAACTATAATATATATATTTATAACTGAATATACTATACCTATAATATATATCTATATATATATATATATATATATATATATATATATATATATATATATATATATATATATATATATATATATCTGAATATACCAGTTCGAAGTATAGGCAAACAACTATACTCTGATCTCTTGCGGTAACGCACGGGCGAGGCAGACTGCCACGGAGGCCGTACGTAGGATGCTCGGCGGGCGTAGGGGAACCGTGCTTCGAACCTGCTTTGCCCGCAGGTAGTCAGACCGCAAGGCCACCGTACGTTGAACACAGGGACGCCTTAGGACTACCCTACGGCGACCGTGGAAATAATGCGGCCGCCGTAATTTTTTGGGGGTTGGCAAAATTTATTTTTCATTGACAAGAGCCTATGGCAGCCGCACGAATAACGCAATCCCACCGTACGCCCTACGTACGGTCGACGTGGAACACATCGACGTCACAGCTTGGCTTGTCGAATTGCTACGGCCAACGTACAAATGAAAAACGTTATAACTCCGCGCTGTAATTCCTCGGCGACCCCTACGGCCTGTAAAAGAGAGCCATACGGCATAGGGCCACCCTGAGGCCACCTCAGAAACTCTGCAGCCGCCGCACATTTCTGTCAATTCAGGGGGGTACGGCCGCCATATCCGAGCTGTAGAGCAAATGTGACTTTGTCTTTAGGAACACACAAACCACATGTGATGAGTCAATTAAACATTCAAAATCAAGATCTTGATGAATAAACTAACAGGTTGATCAAAATAGTGACAATCCTTCACCCTTGGCATTCCAAAGATGGGTTTACATCAAAACTCACATTTTTACAATTTTGTTTATTGGGATAAAAGGGAGGGGTGTGAGCCGAGATGGGTGGGGATGAATTTTCGGTGAATGTTGGTATTTTTGTGTATGTAATATGTAGACTTCCCCCAAAGGTTTCTGTCGTGTCCAGGTTCCGTAGTGTGATTTGATCTATGAGTTGTCGTACTGCTGTGTCCAACCAAATCAGATACAACCATTAATAAATTAAATAAATGTGAAAGTAAAAGGTTGTAAAGTTTGGAAATGAACTCATCCCACGTTAGATGGTTACCGTTCATTGTTGTTACGGTGAAGTTCACTTGTTACCATGAACTGTTGGTAAAGAGTATAAAATGTAAATATCTGATGGGATTGATGAGTGTTAGATGTTCTTTCATGGAATTATTTATTAATCTTTTAACATTCCCAATTGATTGTTATCGTCACTGTAACTGGAACTCACTCCGTGGTTGATGGTGCGGACGTGGATGATGGTGCGGACGGTTTATCTGGTTCTTCACGTTTATTTAGATTGTTCCATTTACCCTGAACAATGGTTATGTTGATGGACGAGTGTACAATTGACAAGAACAGTCGATAGTGTACGGATTTATTCGGCAGTGAAAGAATCACGAATGAATAATGGAGGTCTGTTCTGATAGCTTCAAAGACGAATCAAACTAGTTCCAGAGCAGAAAGTGAAGACCGATTTAATTATTATTATTATTATCTCAGGATTCTCCTCTTCGTCTCTCCTTGTATTTTTCCTCCTCTTTCCACAGCACCACATCTTGCTTCCTTCCTTTGCTGGAAGCTTACAAGAAAGGGTTCTTACAATCGAGAAAGTACCTGAAAGTTATAAAGTTGTGAAATACACGCAGTGCCGGTTCTGGCTATTCGGGGGCCGAGGCAAGAATTTATTTGGAGGCATCTTGAAACCCGCTACCCCCCCCCCCTCCAACCCTCCGATAACACAAGGGAAGTGAAAGTTTCCCACAAACAAAAACCCATCTGTTTGATCAGTCAGTTCTGGTGTTTTGAGAATAAATACACAAAAATGTTTATGCAGATTCTGTATGATAATAATGATGAAAGGTCAGGTATAGGAGCATGTGCCACAACAGCGCGTCGCTGCGTCCACTTTCCGCCGTTACTCCAGGGGCCTCCGTCTGGCCATCCTTTAGGCAGATGCCAGGCCCATCCCCATCTCCTTGAGATGACGGTCAACCTGCTGCAACCACGAGGCACGTGGTCTGCCCACTGGCCTCCTCCACTCATGAGACTCCCTCGCTGAGAGAATCTGGTGAGCAGGATCAGCGTCAGGAAAACGAGCGACATGTCCATACATCCGCAACTGACGCTCACGGACTATGCAGGTAACAAATCTCATCCGAGTCTCTCTCAGCAACCGCTCGTTGGACACAAAATCCGACCAGCAATAGCCAAGGATTCTCCGAAGAGACCTGGTACCAAAGGAATTAAGTCTCCATCTCAGATCCTTGGTCAGAGTCCAAGTCTCGCATCCATAGAGCAAGACTGGAAGTACCAAGGACCTGAAGACTCGGACTTTCGTCTTCCCGCACAGGTACCAGCAGCGCCACACCCCATGATCCAGTGAATCCATGACTCCCCAGGCCCGACCCAGACGTCTATTGACCTCTGACTCACAGCCAGCAGAGACATGAATATCACTGCCAAGGTAAGTGAATCTCTCCACGACCTCAACATCCTCACCACAAACAGACACAGACAGGACAGCAGCATCCAAGATGTCACCGAAAGCCTGGATCTTAGTTTTGACCCAAGAAACCCGTAATCCCAGTGGCTCTGACTCCTCATTCAGCACCTCGAGGGCCCCCAAAAGGATATCTAAAGTCTCCGCAAAGATGACTGCATCATCTGCAAAATCAAGGTCCGAGATCTTGACATTCCCAAACGATGCACCGCAGCTTGCTCTCTCCGACATCCTCCCTAAAATCCAGTCCATACAAGTGCTGAAAAGTGTGGGGGCCAGTACACACCCCTGACAAACTCCAGTAACAACTGGAAATAAGTCAGAGATGGTACCACCACACTTCACAGCACTCTCAGTACCAGACTAGAGTTCAGACATCAGATCGATCAGTTTTGGTGGCACCCCACGAAGACCAAGAATCCTCCAGAGGACATCCCGATTCACTGAATCGAACGCTTTACAGAGATCAACATAGACTGCAAGCATCCCCTGCCGAAACTCTCGTCTGCGTTCGGTGAGGACACGAAGAGCAAGGATACGGTCAATCGTTGACCTCTTTGGTGTAAAGCCTGACTGCTCTGGACGCTGGTGCTCAAGCAGATGGTGGCGAACCCTATCAAGAATTAATTATCCGAGCAAAGACCTTGCCCGGCACTGAGAGCAGCGTCACCCCTCGGTAGTTGTTGCAGTCTTGGCCATCCCCCTTCCCTTTCCAGAGAGGAACAACAAGGCCCCTCTTCCAATCAGTTTGGATTGATGAAAGCAAATTATTACTTCAGTTTCAATGTTACGTTTTGAGTTAAAAATCCACATTCCTGCATTTTTGTTGAGGCAAAGTCATCAATGACTTCATCATAGGACAGTTGCTGGTCAATCTCACAGCATCACAGCTATTCTAAGAGCGATCCACAGGATGGGATAAAGCTCTGGCCTGCTTTTTGTGGATCGATGAAAGCGGTTGCAGAGCTGTCATCTGAGATGGCACTGGCAGGTTCTGGATTTCCTCTGCCCTTTCAAATCCACTGATATGTCACCATAAAAAGGTCAACGTCTTTTCTATTTCCTCACAATGCCTCCTCAATGTGTCACTGGATATGTCTTGGTCATCATTAAAGTTGAGCAGAACACCAAAGCTGTCTTGCACCTAGTTTAGTTTGTTGAACTTCTGTTCCAGAGAATTAAGAGCAACATCACCACATTAAAAAAATGTGACTTCCAGGCTTCAAAGTGCATCACCAACTGTCTCATCAGCAACCTCATCGATAAACTGTCTTTTTGTGTTGTGGAACCTCTTCTGCTTTACAACTACCTCCAGAATGAGTTCTTCAGACAGGTCCTTCGCAGTTGTCTGTGCCACAGCGAAACCTGAGTCCCTGGTATTGTGTGAGGAATGTTTTGGTGGTGTTGATCAGATTCATGGAAATATGCAAGTGCTTGGATGCTGACTGCAGAAGCTTGTTGACCTGTTTGAGTGGTGAGGATGTGACACCACACAACGTAGCAAATCAGGAAGCGGTAGGATGCAACGTCTCCTGCTTGGGCCTGGGCCTCCACTTTGGCAGCTGGATCAGATAAACTCTGCTGAGCCTCGACAAGATCATCTCTGACTTGGGATGCTTGGAACCTGACCGCAAGTCCACAATGCAGTCTGGTCTCCGACGTAGTGTTAATCCTTCTCTTTACCGCGAGTTTGACATGGCTCTTAAGAATTGTCCTTGAATGGAGAACAAATAACAAGATCAAGGACACCACACCAATTGATTTAAAAAGATGGTGGGACTGAGCCAAATGGACAAGTGTAAGTTCTGTAAGACAGAGACAGAAAGTACAAGTCACCTGCTTTCAAGATGCAAAAAACTATATCAGCACAACTTTACACACAATGGCACAATAAAGTATGCAAAGTGATTTCTTGGCATATCTGCAAAAATTTCAACATCCCAGTTCCAGAAACGCATGGAAATACGAACCAAGGGCAATCATTGAAAATGAGGACGTCATGCTCACGTCCGACGATGATCACATCGAATGTGAACTTACAAAACAAAGCCTTGTGACTGGACATCGTTCTCAGGAACAAAAAGGAAAAGATATCATTGTTGATTGAGATATCAGTACCCAGCAATTTGGGGTAAATAATGCTTAAATCAAGAAAATTGCCAAATACCAGGACCTAAAAAATGCGATCAAGAGATCTTGGAAGCTTAAGACCGTCAAAATTGCACCAGTGATAACTGTAGCAAAAGAAATTACAAAGCAGAACCTTGCTGAGATTTTGAAAACCATCCCTGAGGAGCAAACTATAATTGGAGGAATGCCTTGTGCAGTGGTGATCACAACAAGGAAGTTATCAAAACAGTAATTGGTAATCTTCCATCGCTGATGGTTACCTCGGCATCTCCTGTGTGGTGGGGCTTCGACAAAGTGCACAGCGGATCTCTCCGGAGGTGTGAGGGTGAATTGCTTGCAGGCACGACGCACCAAAAAAATGTGGTCACAGGGATGGCAGCTGTGTGGTCCAACTGCGATGTTGAGGCAAATGGGAGAGGTGAGACACTCCAGATGCTCTTTTGCATTTCTGACGAAGGTTTATAATGTGGAAATGAGAGCTTTTTAAAGGTTAGTAGGTTTCAGTGACGATCCTGGAAGAGCCTTCAAAAGAAAACTGAGAACAACATTTAATAGCTTGGTCCATGAATTGTGATCCCCAACCGAGGTGGATACTTTTGCGGAGGTGGATACTTTTGAGTCCTGGGAGAACTTTGTTCCATCTCCTCAAACCGGCAAATGGACATAACAACCAACGATGCGTGCCCCGGAGTCGTGACGGTGCATTTTTCGCAGGCACCACACACAGAAAAAATGGTCACAGGGGTGACACCTGTGCGGTCCAACTGAGATGTCTTGGCAAATGGAACAGGTGAAATTCTGCAGATGCTCCTTCTCCTTCTCTATTATGTTTGATTCCACCTGTAATCGTAAAATAAAGAAATCACTCTCATAGTCATTGAACACTTGTGTGGAAATATACTATTTCTATCCAGAAACTTGAACAATCGCAGGAGCATCGATATTCATAATTGGTGATACATGATGAATGATATTTCACCAAATATACATGTACGATTCAGGTGTGTGATGTGGAGGTAAATTGAGAGTTGTTATAAGGTTAGTAGGTAAATACAGGTAAATAAAGAAAAGGGAATGATCAACTGGTGAGAAGAATGGAGGGGTTTGGACGGGTTGGAGGGGAGTAAGAGTGAGGGATATTTACAAGGAATTACCAAGGACCATAAACTAAAGATAGAATTGTTCAATGTTCACGTGGATTTCCACCAGTCATGTTCGTCCTGGATATCAAAATTTCTCAATTTAAAAACAAAAACACTTTTTGAATGAATAAGGGGTTAAATAAAAGATCAAACATCCTCACAATGTTGAACCTCTTTAACCTTTCTTTTTATGAGTTCAACACGTGATCTTAAACCCGAATACCAAAGTGCAAGATTTTCAAAATCCATGAAAGACTCAGCAATGGCACCTTGGCCTGAAAAACCAAAATGGACGATCATACAAGGAGCTTCAACCCTTAAATAAAGCAGAACCCACCACCATCACACCCCCAATGTACACACACACACACACACACACACACACACACACACACACACACACACACACACACACACACACACACACACACACCTTCAAACCCAACATACTGTTGATTGTTCACAATTGTTTTCTTCCTGTCCATTCTTTCCTGACTTCCTCCACTTGCTGAACCACTTCCGGATCTCGAAAGATTTTGATTTTTTTTTTCAACAGCTCTGTCCCCCTGTGAAGAGGAAGTAGCTGAATAATTGTTTTCCACTTCAACAGCTACGATCTACGGGATTAGTAAGGCCTAAGTCACATTTGGCACGGCAGCCGTAGGGTCTACAAAATCTACGGCCACTAGCAATTATAGGGCGGCCGCAGTATTTCCCCGGTCACACAATGTGGCAGTCACATATGTTTTTATTTTTCGTGGAGCCGCATGGCGTATTTAGAAATTGTGGAGACCGAAAACGTGGGGGTGCCGTACGATCTTTGATTTGATGTCGCACGGTGACGTTAGGGGGGTCCCTGTGGTGGCCATATAATTTTCAAGGCAGACGCAAGGTCGCCTCAAGGTGCCCGCAAGGCGACCGCAGGGGGAGGGGGGGTCCCTAAGGCGAACGTGCGGCCAGACGGACGATAACGAGTGGGTATATATACCAGTTCTTTTTTTACTGAAATAAAAATATAACAGTTCGGAATATACTAATATATATATATCTGAATATACCAGTTCGGAGTATCGGCAAACACCTATACTCTGATCTCTAGCGGTTGCGCACGGTGGACTCACGGTCGACGCAGACTGCCACGGAGGCCGTATGTGGGACGCACGGTGGGCGTAAGGGAACCGTGCGTCGACCCTGCGTTGCCCGCAGGTCGTCACACAGTCCGCAAGGCCACCGTATGTTGAACACAGGGATGCCTTCGGAGTACTCTTCGGCTACCGTGGAAATAGTTCGGCCGCCGTAATTTTTTGGGGGTTGGCAAAATTCATTTTTCATTGATAAGAGCCTACGGCAGCGGCACGGATAATTCAAGCCCACCGTACGCCCTACGTACGGTCGACGTGGAACACATCTACGTCACAGCTTGGCTTGTCGAATTGCTTCGGCCAACGTAGAAATGAAAAAAATTATAACTCCGTGCTATAATTCCACGGCGACCCCAACGGCCTGTAAAATATAGCCATACGGCGTAGGGCCACCCTGAGGCCACCTCAGAAACTCTGCAGCCGCCACACGTTTCTGTCAATTCAGGGGGGGGGTACGGCCGCCGTCTCCTGGCCGTAGAGCAAATGTGACTTTGGCTTAAGGAACACACAAACCACATGTGATGAGTAAATTAAACATTCAAAATCAAGATCTTGATGAATAAACTAACAGGTTGATCAAAATGGTGAAAAATCCTTCACCCTTGGCATTCCAAAGATGGTTTTACATCAAAACTCGTATTTTTACCATTTTGTTTATTTGGATAAAAGGAATGATATTTGGATAAAATATATTTGGATATTTGGATAAAAGGTCGGAGGGTGAATGTTGCTATTTTTGTGTGTGTAATATGTAGACGTCCCCCAAAGGTTTCTGTCATGATGTCCAGGTTCGGTAGGGTGATTTGATCTCTGAGTTGTCGTGCTGCTGTGTCCAACCAAATCAGATATAACCATTAATAAATTAAATAAATCTGAAAGCAGAAGGTTGTAAAGTTTGTAAATTAACTTATCCCATGTTAGATGGTTACATTCCACGTTAGATGGTTACCATTCAATGTTGTTACAGTGAAGTTGACGTTTTACCATGAACTGTTGGTTAAGGGGCTGTCGCACCTTGACGTTTTAGCCAGCGTCTGGCAAGGTCTCAAAATGTATCTAAAACGCTGGCGTACGCTGAACTATTGATGTGTTTTTAAGTTTTGGGCGTACAATAACGTGTTGGACTTATGCATTACGTATTAGTACCGTACACAGAACATTTTAATCACATATAGATAACTTATACCAACGAATGCTGAGCATGTTGTCGGCGTTCACAACCAATGCCCAACGATAGTCTAACTTATGCATAGCGCGCGGCAGCGTATCGCCGACGATCACGTGGCGTAGGCTATTCATCGGCTGCGGCTCGACGATTCAAATCATAACCGCACTCGACATCGAAGTGTTAAGCTGCTGTCACACCTTGACGTTTTAGCCAGCGAATGCCGACGTATGAAAAATTTGCCGAACCAAGCTGGCACACGTCGAATACGTTATTGATATGTTTTGTATTTGTTAATAGCACGCTGGCATACGTCGTCATATACCGAGTACGTCGAGAAATTTTCAGCATGTTGAAAATTTCTCGACGTATGACACACATTCCGCATACACTGGCATAAGTTGGAGGCACGCTACGCGATCGTTGACACACGTCGACATACGTTACTTGTACGTTACTCATAAGTCGAAACACGTCAGTGTAATGGTTAGCGTCAGTGTTCCAGACTCCCTGTTTTTTTTTTTTTCTTTCTTCGGTGTGACGGTGATGTTGACACTTCGATTTCTAGTGCGGTTATGATTTAAATCGTTGAGCGGCAGCCTATTAATTCTATTATATCATAACCGCACTGGAAATCGAAGTGTTAACATCACTGTCATACCGAAGAAAAAAAAAAACCAGGGAGTCTGGAACACTGACGCTAACCATTACATTGACGTGTTTCGACTTATGAGTAACGTACAAGTAACGTGTGTCTGTGTGTCAACGATCGCGTAACGTGCCGACAACTTATGGCCAGCATTATGCGGAACGTGTGAGTCATACTCTGGCATACGTCGGGAAATTTCAAGCATGGAAAATTTGTCTAACAGCTCGGCGAACTACGACGTCTGCTAGCGTTCTACGACGTATGCCAGCGTGCTCTTAACGTATACAAACTTACCCATAACGTATTTCACGTGTGCCGGCGTTTTAGCACAATTTTGCATACGTTGGCTAAATCGTCAAGGTGTGACAGGGCCTAAAAGAGTATAAAATGTAAATATCTGATGGGATTGATGAGTGTTCGATGTTCTTTCATGGAGTTATTTATTAATCTTTTAACATTCCCAATTGATTGTTATCGTTGCTGAAACTGGAACTCACTCCGTGGATGATGGTGCGGACGGTTTATCTGGTTCTTCACGTTTATTTAGATTGTTCCGTTTACCCTGAACAATGGTTATGTTGATGAATGAGTGTACAAGTGAGAGGAACAGTCGATAGTGTTCGGATTTAGTCGGTAGTGAAGGAATCATGAATGACTTACAAATATCTGTTCCGACAACTTGAAAGAGAAGAAAATACGATCGAGTTCCCACGTTAACGAGTTACACATGTGTCGAATCAAACTAGTTACAGTCGTAAGTGAAGGCCCATCATCAATAAACCAATTATTATTACCTCATGATTCTCCTCTTCGTTTTTCCTCCTCTTTCCACAGCACCACATCTTGCTTCCTTCCTTCCTTTGCTGGAAGCTTACAAGAAAGCGTTAATGCAATCGATAAAGCTCCAGAAAGTTTGAACGTCGTGGACGACAAGTGAAACAAAGCTTTGTGCGTCACAATGGGAGGGGCGGGGCTTCATCTCCATCATCACCATAACAACAGCATATCCAATAAACCAAAACACTGATGACCAATCCTCACATTTTGGTTTTAAAAACATGGATTTTATATTAAAGAATTTCTCCTTTTCTATTCGGACCGTGTGAGAGGATCAGTTTTCTCTTCCTCATTATCCCGAGCAGGGGAAACGGAAATCGTGTTTATCAATCGTTTCATTTCCGTCTGTGTTATCAGTTTATTACCGTCAGTTTGTGATCGAGGAAGAACGTGTTTAAATCGAATGTTACATTTCGAACAGGAATCGGAATATGAATAAGAAGATAATTGTGTCATTTTAACGGAAGCTTGGATTACATTTCATCCCGACCACGCATGCGCAGAGAGTAGTGAGATAACATTGTTACTGTCTGTGTGACGATCAAAGTTACTGTTTATCAGAGGGTTATGAAGGATGTAAATAACAGGAACAATAACTAATGTAACTTGTGAGGTAGGGTGGTGTAATAAACGCTGCGTAACATGCGCTGAAACCCGGAATTTATGTATTTATCCATATTTCAACCTCTTTAAACGTTTATGAAAATATAATTACTTGTTTACAATACTGTATCACACAAATCACTTTTGTCATACTTTCAAAAATCTTCAGTTTTGCAAGGTGTGTTCAGTTCCTGAGTTTGTTGTGGAGAGCTCGCCAATTGGCTTAAATACTCAAGCAAGCACTTCACGAGAAACCGTTCATAAGGAACGGCCGGCTTGGCGAGTGCCAGCTACCTGCTTGGAAAACGAATGCACCTGAGCATTTGGAGAGAATTAATTATTTTATTCGATTTTTGCAATCTTTATTCTTCCCCGTTGGACTTAGTTCGCTTGGGAGTCCAAGTCCTTTCGATGGTGGCCTCCTCCAGGGACGGTGGCCCACGACGTGGTGCCCCCAGGGCCGGATTTACCATGTGGGGGACCGTGAGCACAATGATTGTGGGGGGCCCCCAAAGTTGGAGATTAATCAACAACTTAAATTATAACTGCTTTTTCATCAACAACTGAACTTGTATCTCTAGATTTGGCAGATCCTGATCAGGAATGATTTGGCATATATGTTCGCAAATTACAATTATATATGACAAGATGGACTGATTGTTATTGATATGGCTGGTGAGTGGTGACATATATGAGCTGGTGACTTATCTCTGAGCTCATTCAAAAATCAAATCACAAAAATGTTGTTGCTACAAGAGTAAGAGATAGAGATGGACCAATATAAGAAAATAACAAACGACGTGCTGTCATTAATCATGCTACGAACTTCGACTAAAAATCTTCAAACTTCTAAAAACCCTCTGGGCAAGAGAAATCCGAAATGGTGATCAATAGCCGACTTCCAGTGACCGCAAATATACGGCAGTGTCATCCACATCAATGAACATACACACGGTGCCTTAATCAATGGACAAGCTTCCTGCGCGACTTCGCGGCAGCGAACACGGATATGATACTGTCAACCTACATGGAACTGAGCGCATCGGATTCGGTTGAAATGATTGTCAGATTGACCAGTCTCTGCTGCCCCATCGTGGAGCGAGTATGGTTCTTGATAAGCTTGAGTTTCGAAAACGAGCGCTCCCCGGAGCAGTTCGACAACATCAGTGAGAGGTAAATCCGAAGCAGCACTTCCACGTTTGGGAAAGTATCGGTGAGTTTTCGCTCGATAAGAAAACTGTTCATCTCGAGTTCAGTACGGCCCGAGTCTGGCTCTGACTCCTTCATCATATCATGGCTTGGAATTGAATTGTTTCGTCTGTGAGGTCAGGTGATAGATCTTCCCGATACAGCTTGACGAGCTTTGAGCATGACTCCACTTCGAGTGACATGACTCCACTCCAATCTGCTCCACTTCGAGTTGAACAAGAGCACGCAGCAATCCAAATCTGTCGTTCATCTCACTGAAAGCGTTTGTACACTTTTCCAACTGCGACAGCAGTACGTCGATCACTGCAACGTATCCACTGATGCGAAAGGAATCCTTGGCATCTTGTTCTACTTCTGGACTGTGTCCGTAGTCCAAGGGAGCGAGGCGGACATTACGCTTTCGTCTGCACCATCCGCGAGTGAATTCCTCCGTACCTGATTGCTCCACTCCGTCAACAACGAATGTATCAAACTGATCGCATAATGACTGCACGAAGCTCGCCAGTGACTTGAGGAGCTGCACGGCTGTGTTGAGATCGGTAGCTTGCGACTGAAGGGTTTTACACGTACGATCAAATCTACCAAGGACAGTAGACCAGAAACCAGCGTAGAACCCCATCTCAAGCATGCACATCGTTTGGTGAAGTGTCTCGGCAGTGTTTCTTGTTTCACTATACAGTTGTTCATCGTTTGCCATTTCATCGAGGACATCCATGATTTTGCTGTAACCGTCTACAAGAGCTCAGGTTGCATCAGAATGAGCCAACTAGCGAGTGTCGCTGAGGCACTTTGGTACTTGCAGACCTTTGGCTTTCAGGGCGTCAAATAATCTGGCAGAGCGCGACGTGGAAGCTGTAAAAAATACATACACTTGTTCCATGAATTCAAAGAATGCTGCTGCAGGTCTACAGCATCCCACGGCCGACTGACCGACTAAGTTCATTGAGTGCGTCACGCATGGCACAAATATTGTGAGAGAGTTCTCCTGTTTGATCATTCCCTGCATCCCGTTGTATCGGCCACTCATATTAGATGCATTATTGTAAGATTGTCCTCGGCAGTTAGCGATGTCCAATCCAGTGGCTTTCAAAAAAATCCAGTAATGCCGTCGCTTGCTGGAGTCCGGTGGGTCCTGTGTTGCTCAGAAAGGTCATGAAACGCTTCACTGGAGCCTCGTTCTCGATGTATCGTAGAATAACTGTGAGCTGTTCGATGTGGCTTCTGTCAGGAGTAGAATCGACCAACACAGAGAAGTATTTTGCCTCTTTCACACGAGCGACGATGTTATCCAGAACAGATATTCTGATGAGGGAGATTAACTCTTCGCATGTCATAGATGATAAGTAGTTGGTGTGGACACTACCTTGGTTGGCATATTTCTGAATGTGCTGCGCCAAAAATGGATCGTATTCCGCAAGTAATTCCATTAAACCAAGATAATTACCGTTCGTCTGTGACTCAACAATTTCATCCGATCCACGGAACGCTAGACCATGCTCAGCGAGAAACTATATCACGCTCACACTTCGTTTCAGAACCTCCCTTCAATAGGACGCAATCTCACTCACCTGTTTGATGACTTGTGTCCACACGACCTGCAGATATTGCTCTGTCTGACAAGTGGATGATATTCGCACAATGCACATGCGAGAGCTCATGCACCTCGATAGAACGACTGGCATGCTTCCAGTCGTTGAACCCTTCCCCGCCCAGGGCAGTAGCGCCTCCAAAGTGCTTGCAAGCGATGCAGTACAGTATCCCTGTTGATGTGGGGAAGCAAAGCCAGGACCTTTTCACGGACTCTCTGTTTTGCAGTCTACCGTAAAAAAGATTCTTGAAGCAGCAGCGTTTCCTACCTTCAACGAACTGTATGGATGAATCAAAGGGACCAGTCGAATACTGCAGGGGCTCCAAATCTCGTTATGCCCAGTAGTCGATCATCTCCGACGACGGTCGCTCAGGAGGCCAACATGAAATGTCATTGGTAAAGCCAGGTCTACGATCAGTCAGTATATCTCGTGCTTCTTCATCTGATGCATGTTCTTCATCGGTGGAACCTTCCGAGATGTTGGGTGAATCTTGACGTGGTGGTTGCGTTGCCAAATCCGCTTGTTCTGTCTCTGTTGGTGTTCCAGCCTCTGCCATGGACGAATCGCCTGTTTGTGCAGGAGTGAAAAACTCTGAGATTTTCTGGGTCTTGTCGATGACGGCCTTGTGTCTTTCATCTTTTTCCTTGGAACATTTCCGCTTTTGAGCACCACTGTCATATTTCCGTGGAGCCCTGAAT
This sequence comes from Eptatretus burgeri, assembly GCF_056783735.1. Classification (NCBI taxonomy): domain Eukaryota; kingdom Metazoa; phylum Chordata; class Myxini; order Myxiniformes; family Myxinidae; genus Eptatretus; species Eptatretus burgeri. The sequence goes on along the minus strand of NW_028221978.1, from coordinate 200,425 downwards.
TTGTGCCTGTCGTCACCGAAGCCGCTCATTGTGGTTTCTGTAGCTGGTAGGTACCGAGTAACTAAGATATCGTCAGAGTGCACATGGGACGTACCAGAATCACGAACAACAAGTATGTTTCACACACCTGGAACAGAGAAAGTCACACCGTGTTACTGTGCTGTGCGCGCCAGTAAGCAGGGAACTGACTGACAGTGTGTACAATACTACCCCTGCTGGCTATATGCTGTGCTGGCCTGGCCTAGTTTTACCGCGTCGACTTTGACCTTTTCACCTCTCCTCTGGCTGGACCTCTGTATTCCGTCTGTGCTTGCTGGGCTCTGGCGAGCAGTGTCGTAGTGAGTTGGCCACGCTCAACCATCCAAAACATCGATAATCAATCCAAAAAATAAACCAATGTCACCCGCAGGGTGACCCGTATCTTGCCAAAAGGTGACCACGTGTGACTTCTTTAAGGTCACACTGAGGTGAACAGAGCTGCTATCCACCAGGAGCGACTCCTTGAGGAATATCTGCCTACGAGAGATTCCGATGAGAATCGTTCTACAGAGTAACCATGAAAAATATGCTTTTGCCTCATGACGTCATAATGTCTCAGGCTTGACATATCGAGAAAGCACTCATCGAGGTGTTCAATTTGAGGTACTACACGATATGGTTCCTAAAACTTGAAAATTTGACCATGGGGTCAAATATGTTTGTCCTGAAGCGCTAACCATGACGGTCAAGGCTAATCGCCACCAAAAATTAATCAGCTGAGCGCCAGACCATGAACTATATTCCCATGAAGTTTGAAGACGATCCGATCAAAATTACTCAAAAAATAAGGGTTTCGTCGACTCCCCTGATTTGCGCCAAAGTGACGTTGACCTTTGACCTTGACCTTCAAAATTTTGTGCACTGAAAGGGACCTCTATTGGCCTCTGATATGTGAAGTTACAAAAATTTCCGATGATAACTGTGCTCTGCAGAATTTTTTATACGTGATTACAGACAAAAAAAACAAACAAAAAAAAAGACATACAAGCTGACTAACATATCTTGCAAAACTTCGTTTTGGCAAGATAAATATGCAAATGCTGGCCCCCAATGCCCGAGGCTTGCCCTGGGAATTTTTGACCACGTTGGATCCGTGCTGTGGACCGTGGAAGAAACGGCTTGAAAAAGCCAAAGCTTGTAAAGGACCCTCACAATGATGGACAATTTTGAAAATATATCCTTACAAAGAGTTTACAATCTTCATTCACTGACAATAAAACTTTAAAAGCACATTTTCAAGGGATTTTCAAAATGTCATCGAAATTGTGGGGGTCCCTAAATGTGGGGGGCCCAGGGGCCATGGCCCCACCTGGCCACCCCTAAATCCAGTACTTTGTGGCCCCCCGACGTGCTGGGGTGGGGTCTCTTGAAACAAGGAAATCTAACACAGGTGGACGCCATTCAGCCCATCACGCCATCCATTTACACAAGATCCAAGGAAGAAAAAGCAAAAAAATGTTTTTCATTCATGAAAAAAAGATTTTTCTTCCCTTCAGGAGAGGGGGCATGGGATTGGTTAAAAACCCACATCAACCCCCCCCCCCCCTTGACAAGACCCCCACCAACAGCACTCTGTACACATGCACACAATCATGCATCAATGCTCAAACTACCGAAAAGTCCAAACCAACATCCCCATACCCCTCAATCTCCATAAATTCTAAGTACCTATTTAATTCTAATTTAAACTTATCTGCTGTTTCTGCTGCCACTACCTTTCCAGGGAGACCATTCCATCAATTAACTACTCTCTGAGTGAAAGTGCCCTGCCTTACTACCGTCTCAACTCTGTCAAACTGTCTACTCTGTTAAATATAATTCGTCTACACCTATTTTATCTATACCTTTCATTATCTTAAACATCTCCATCATATCTCCTCATAACTGCCTCCTTTCTTATGTGAAAGCCCTCTCTCCTTCAGCCTCTCCTCATTGCTGAGTCTCTCTTGGCCTGGAATCAATCGAGTAAACCTGCGCTGAACCCTCTTTGTGGCATCTATGTCCTTCCTGAGTTGTGGTGACCAAACCTGCACACAATATTCTAGATGAGGGCCTCACTAAATTCCTGTACAATGTTAACACCACCTCTTTTGATTTATAAATGATCCCTCTCCGAATAAAACCTCAAACCCTGTTTGCTTTGCCAAGAGCTGCTTGGCACTGTGCTGACTGCTTCCCTCCCATATCTCCTACCACCCCCAGATCCTTCTCCTGTGTGACACGTTCCAACATTACCCCTTGCATCCTGTAATCTCTATTTTCATTGTTCTTCCCCATCCCCAACACCTTACACAAGCTCAGGTTAAATTCCATCTGCCAGTCTTTTGCCCAATCCAGACAAGTATCAATACTTTCCTGAATCTGATCACCACCCCCTCTGCTATCCACCACCCACTCTGATCACCACTCGTTACCCCATTCTCCAAATCGATGAAAATAATGAATAACAAGTCTGAAGACGACGATGGTTCACGAGCGGTATTTAATGATGTAGATTACTTCAGAAGTCAAGGATGAGACAATGTGATAATGTTTGACCAAATTATAAAAATGATCAACATGATGTGGTACGAGTGACAGGTTATTAGCTGCAAAATGTCGAAAACCTTGTTTCGTTCAACAACTTAAAAAATTTGACCTTTGCGTAACGTTTAAAGGTCCCAAAACAATGTTGTGGACATTAAAATAAGGAAACAGGATACGTGCTATAGCTTAATGGAGTTAGTTCGTCGAAGAAGGTCGAAAACCCGGTTCGATTCCCACAACTTTGAAAATTTGACCTTTGTGAACTTTAAAGGTCAAAGGTCAAGGATTATGACCTTTGGTGCAAAACTTCCTCTGGAACATTCCAGGAACAATATAACGTCATATCGGCTATATGGCATTTCACACTCCTCGGATTATCCATACTTTGATGAAATCAGCGAAAAAACAAACTTGAAGGTGGTGCCATGGGCAAGGTGTTCGAGATAGAGCAAAATGGTTTCAAGACTTTAGGTGGGGAATGACCTCAAGATTATGTATAAAAAAAATTGTCATCCTAGCTCTCAAAGTTTGGGCGGTCATCTGATTTTTATGTGAAAATTCTAAATTTTTGAAGTTCATGACCTTGTGACCTTGACCTTGGGACGAAAATGAAAAATCGAGCTCTGTGGGGCTATGCAGGTGCCATTGGGCGAACCAGACACTGAAACCCCTGCCAGATTTGACAACCCCCTCGGAGAAGATGGATTTTTATGTCAAAATCGCAATTTTCTAAGTTAGTGACCTTGACCTTGGGACGAAAATGAAAAATCGAGCTCCGTGGGGTGATGCAGGTGCCATTGGGCTAACCAAATACCGAAACTCCTGCCAGATTCGACAAACCCCTGATGTGGATTTTTTTAACCCACCTTATTGTGATCGTTGTCCTCCTGAAGGATTCTATCTGGCCGATTGTGGATTCCTATTTGACTTCAGGCAGAGTTTAACGTTTGTCCGGTTTGGTTATAAAATCCTACATAAAACCCTCTTGACACTGATAAAACTGATGTCCACACAAGTCCTTCCTTGTGAAACAATTTATTTTCTAATTATCCACCATACACTTCTCACCCTTGTACAATGAACTTAAGAATCCCCATTGATTGCAATATTATTTGGTTCTATTTCATTTATTCTTACTTTAGTTAACAGTTAGACCAACCCGATTCAATTCACTTCCACATTACATCAGCGAGTTTTATTCTAACTTGGTACTTGGTCAGTTCCAAGGAGTACAAGCCACTGAGATTCTAATACTTTCTCAGGTACTTGCACTGAAACAATTTTACATTTCAAAGCATTTTATACTTTCATGAGAGAGAGGTTGGGGGCTATTCACCCAGACTGCAGACGTGTCCTTTAGACGAGAATCCACTTCGTACATTTCTAGGCAAAGGTTCGTTTATCAGCTCAGTCACTCTGCTCCAGAACAACACATTTCTTATCATTTAGGGCAAAAGTCTTTTGGCCAGAAATGACAGCCAATTCAACTTGCAGCATAAAAGTTATATTTTCTAAAACCCCATTTGTTACAATTTAGAATACATTAATATAAATTTTTCCCCCACACTCCCCCGTTTTTGTTTTTTTTAAAGGAAAATTTGAATAATTTTTCTTACACATGATTACCATGTCCTGTTCCTGAAGGAGAAAAGATTTCCATTATTCAAGTTCAATCAACAATGTCAGCGAGTGCTCGTATCAGAAAATGAGTGAGTTTCCATTAAATTTATGGCTTGTTCATCAGCATGTCACACATTGAAAACATGCTACCCGAAGTCAGAAGATAAACAGGTCAGGGTGTGGATAGAGCAGCACCCAACGGGAAACACAATCGAAGCACTTCTTGAGCTGAGGAGAAGGTAGATGTGGGCAAGTACAAGTTTGGGCCGGACACTGGGTTGAAGGAGACGAAAAGGAACACAAGTTGTAAACGACTCGCAGTGTGGAACTCCAGGCCTCTTGTACATTGAAGCAACCACAGCAAGTTCATGATGTATTTGCAAAGCGGCAATCGAGAGTGTGGCTGAGAACATTCCTCCACGCAGGCACCACACAACGCCGACGTTAAGACTTTGCTCAACCTTCTCCTCAGTGGTTTTTTTTCTTTCTTTTCCCACATTGCTCCATCTTATCTCCTCAGGAAGGGGCATGATCACGTGTTGAATGCTCAATCACCCAAATCTGGGTTCTCCCATCGTCCAATCTTTGTGTGGAAGTTCTTTCCAAGCTTCATTTAGACAAAATCGTACATTGCTTCAAAGACTGCTTTCAACACTCCGAAACAAACAAAGCATTAATTAAACACCAATCAATAAACGTCATGGGCACATGTATTTCAATAAGACTAACAAAGATTCTTATATAAGCATTTAAATTGCATTATATGTCATATCAATATTTTAATCTCTTTCCTTGTTATTTCCCAAAACAACATGCTAAAATATACAGAAATCCCAGTTGTACGTATACTCAAAACATCCATCTCATTTGCTATTTCCATCGACATTTTAAATCTCTGACATTTCTCCATCTGTCCACTTCTCTCTCACCAAAACAGCAAACATGCTGCCATTTTTCCAACTCACATACACAAACCATCTATTACTTCCTCTGACCTTCTCAATTACGAATCCATTTTCCTTTATCAAAACAAATAAATCATTTTAAACAGTTGTACAAAAATTGTCAAATCACTTGTCATATCTGTTATCACGCAAATATCATTTAAATTGCAGCTCAAACACTCTGTCTACACATGCAGCTACACCCTCCCCAAATTTTATTCCAGTTTTTTTTGGGGGGAAAGCATCTTCAATTTCAGACTAATATACATCCAAACTCTCTTTAAAAACTTTTTGGTCAAAACAATAAAATATTTCCTTTTAAAATCCATAAATGAAAAATTAAATCTTCAGCGTCTATCCAATTAAATCATGAATTTACCTTGACTGAATCGATCACAGGGTTACACTGGGTTGTTTGCCATTGCCTTCCCAGCACAAGTTCAGGTAACCTCAACATTCGCAGACGAATAAAACAATATTTCAACGTCCTTCCGAGGGAATCATCTATTATCTGTGAATTTCCCCATTTGCTAAACATCATTAAATCATTCCAAATCACGTTTCTACATTTAAATCACATCTTTTAAGTACAATGGTTACAACTCAGATCAAATCTTCGAAACATTTCTGACACGTCCTCAGAGCTTGCCCAGCACTTAAACCTGCCGGGTTGTGTAATTACAAATCATCACAATGCCAGCGAGAGCTCATCTCCCAAGACTTCACGTTCTGAATACAGTATATCCCCATTCACAATTGTTATTTCACAATTTATTCAAAATCCCTATGGTTGTAAAATAAAACTTCAACACTTTTTCCTAAATGAACTTCACTTTAAACATTCAGTAGAGAGGGTGCGCCACAAACACCATGTAACAAGGAACAGGAAGTTCTCTCCACATCCGGTGGGAAGAAAAAGGAAAAAACTCTGACAGGCAAAATCCACAGTTTTGCATTACTCTGTCATAGCTTCAACACATACACTAAACAGCATTGCATATCATAGACTCGCGTGTGATCACGTGACAAATACCAATCATATTTCTATCTCATCCTCTTGAATCTGCATATGAATCGAATTTCACACCTAAAGCAAAGGCTCGAACACAGACTCAGTGTAAAGATATGCTACCCCCCACAGATCGAGTGGAGGAGTGTGTCACACAGTATAGCTTGCGACCTTCGCGTGAAACCACAATGCCAAGAATGCATAACATGCCATTTCAAACAGACCCACTGCTCAACTCAGCACGAGTTAAAATATCGTCAAAATCCCAACAGAACACGTTTCATTGCAGTGAATATTGGACTCGCACAAGTTTCATTTTTTACTCTCAGTAACACATACATCTCAATGCAAATCACCAACCACGCTCCCAGCCGGTTAATCGTCTCCTGCACTCCACAAAACGTTTTGTGCAAATCATTGCATTTACAAATCCGTAAAACCTCCACACAATATAATATAACAACCTCACTGCCAACAAACTTCCAGTGAGTTCATTGAACAAAAAGTAACTCTTATAACTCTTACAAACAGGTAACTTATAATATTTATCCATTTTAACCCTATCTCGGCGTCTCAGCCGTGTCCTCAGCCTCTCTCTCACAGCCGGTCCGTATCAATGCAAACATGTGGCATGTCGCTTCATCATTCCCATTTAATTACGCATCTGGCTCCTTCTCGAGCCTCTTCTTGTCATCTGACTCCTCTTCTTCTCCAACACTTTTCTAAAACAACTACAGTACTTATCGTTTACTTTAAAACGGACTCCCTCCGCCGGATCCTCTTCTTTCTATCAATAAAATTATCTGACAATGAACTTTTCTTTGTTCGAAATGCGTTACCTGCTGAGAGCGCTCTCCCTTACCTTCGCTCAAGCACTTGTCGTTCCTCCAGGCACTGCCTCCAGCAGATTTAGCACCTCCAGTCACGAGCGCCGCACCAACGTCGGTTCGAATCCGAGTCACCAGGCGCCAACTGATGTGGATTTTTTAAACCCACCTTATTGTGATCATTGTCCTCCTGAAGGATTCTATCTGGCCGATTGTGGAATCCTATTTGATTTCAGGCAGAGTTTAACGTTTGTCCGGTTTGATTATAAAATCTGACATAAAACCCTATTGACACTGATAAAACTGATGTCCACACAAGTCCTTCCTTGTGAAACAATTTATTTTCTAATTATCCACCATACACTTTATGACAGAGAACGGAAGGGACCTCATCTGAATTACCGTTGCTGACTTCAAAACCGCGTGACGAACCGAGACTGACTTTGACAATTGAAGGCCGAGAGATTCCTTTCCTGGTGGACACAGGGGCAACTAAATTTGCGATCAGGAAAAGTGACTTTCCCAACGCACCTTTATCGCATGAACAAGTAAAGGTTGTGAGAGTATCATGCGTTGCCATGGCGATCCCACTGTCTGAACAACCTACAGGTAGAAATAAGACCTTTGTTGGCACAACATGCATTTTTGATGGCTACTGACACGCCGATTAATCTGTTGGGAAGAGATATATTATGTAAGTTGAATTGCACAGTGAAATGTACCCCCGAGGGAGTATATTTGGATAATGGATATTCCTCACGAATCGCATATAACTGTGCTCAATCTATTGCAGGAAAATACAAAGAATCTTGTATACCGGTGGACTGTGACGGATGGTGAAGAATCTAACCATTTGCAGGTGTGCGTGTCCGATTTGAAGAGGAGCGTACCGGAGGTGTGCGACTGGGTAAGTCAGCATCACATTGACATGAACAGGGTGCAGACTCGATTACATTGCATTGCAGATTGCGACGTTAAGGGAAAAGATAACGTCTATGCGAGGGAAACAATTTCGAAATTACACCAGAGTTTTGACATAGCATTGGGAACAATGTGGATTGGGAAGCAAGGTATTGGCCTGGAAGTGCATCTAACGCAGGAGCAATTGAAACGGTGGAATCAACCGTCCAGTGTTGCACCACATGTTACCTTAGCGATTGCAAGAGGTTACCAAACAACGTACATTGGGCACATGGTAACCCATCTAAAAAGGGCATCGGAAGCAACCTTGGTAGGGTCGAGCCAAGTTAAAGGACAATGGAAGATGGGGCAGATGGATATTGTTGGTCAGAGTGTGGTGGGACTGTAAAGGCTGTGTTTGAGATGGTTGATCTCTCAGAAACAACGGGGTCAGAGAAATTACCTGGACTGCTAGAGCAGGCCCCGACTTATCTGTGGGCAACACATGTTAACGACGTGGGTCGAATTGGAAGCATGCACTCAGTAAAGATCAATATAGATACATCAAAGAAGCTGCCTCGCAAACTGCAATACCCATTGCGTCCAGAAGCGGAAGCAGGGATAGCCCCTGTAGTGAAAGCGTTATTGAAGAAAGGAACGATTATTCCCACAATCAGTCAATGTAATACACAGATCTTACCCATGCGAAAACCCGGAAAGTCGACGTGGAGGTTTGTACAGGACCTGAGGGTGGTGAAAGAGACTATTATCCCCGCCTACCCCATCGTCGCGAATCCAGCTACCATTCTCGTGAGTATCCCAAGTAATACTACCCATTTCACTGTAATAGATCTTTTTTCAGTATACCGATAGCCCCTGAGTCGCAATTCCTTTTTGCGTTCACGTATCAAGGAAGACAATATACTTGGACTGTGCTTCCACAAGAATACACCGAGAGCCCGACTTTGTTTTCTCGAGCATTGAAAGACGACCGAGATGACGTAGTTTTTCCCAGCGGATCCACATTGATCCAATATGTTGACGACCTGCTTATCTGTTCAGCGTCAAAAGAAACTTGTGAACAAGACACTTTGACGCTGTTGGGGGCCTTAGCAGAGAAGGGACATCTTCTTCTTCTACTTTCGGCTGCTCCCGTTAGGGGTCGCCACAGCGGATCATCCGTCTCCATTTCGCTCTATATTCCACATCTTCCATTGACACTCCAACCACCCGCATGTCCGCCCTCACCACATCCATGAACCTCTTCTTTGGCCTTCCTCTTCTCCTCCTACCTGGCGGCTCCATCCTCAGCATTCTTCTCCCGATATAGTCCGCTTCCCTCCTGTGCACATGTCCAAACCATCTCAATCTCGCCTCTCTCACTTCGTTTCCAAACCGTCCTACCTGCGCTGTCCCTCTAATATACTCATTTCTTATCCTGTCCATCCTCGTCACTCCCAACGAGAATCGCAGCATCTTTAACTCTGCCACCTCCAGCTCCGCTTCCTGTATTTTTATCAGCGCCACCGCCTCCAAACCATACAACATAGCTGGTCTCACTACCGTCTTATATACTTTCCCCCTTCACTCTTGCAGCTACCCTTCTGTCACAAATCATTCCTGCAACTCTTCTCCACCCACTCCATCCTGCCTGCACTCTCTTTTTCACTTCTCTCCCACACTCTCCGTTACTTTGGACAGTTGATCCCAAGTATTTAAACCCATCCACCTTCCCCACCTCAACTCCTTGCAACCGCACCATACCACCACCCTCCCTCTCATTTACGCACATGTACTCCGTCTCACTCCTACTGACTATCATTTCCCTTCTCTCCAGTGCGTACCTCCACCTCTCGAGGCTCGCCTCAGCCTGCTCCCTACTCTCCCTACAGATCATGATGTCATCCACAAACATCATAGTCCATGGAGACTCCTGTCTGATCTCGTCCGTCAACCTGTCCATCACCATTGCAAACAGGAAAGGGCTCAGAGTCGATACTTGGTGCAATCCCACTTTTACCTTAAACCGGTCCGTCATTCCTACCGCACACCTCACCGCTGTCACACTGTCCTCATACATATCCTGCACCACCCTCACATACTTCTCTGCCACTCCCGACTTCCTCATACAATACCACAACTCCTCTCTTGGCACCCTATCATAAGCTTTCTCTAAAACCACAAACACACAATGTAACTCCTTCTGGCCTTCCCTCTACTTCTCCATCAACATTCTCAAAGCAAACATCGCATCAGTGGTGCTCTTTCCTGGCATCAACTGTCCGCACATGCGCCACACACATAAAGCCTCGAAAGCCAAATTGCAGTTTTGCCAGGAGATAAAATATTTGGGACACATTTTGAAGGTGGATACCAGACGTATCTCTCCGGAGCGTATATCTGCAATATTAAAACTGCCCAAGCCAACTACCGCGAAAGAGATGAGATCTTTTCTCGGGACGACAGGCTATTTATTGCAGGCAGTGGATACCTGACTATGCGGCCTGAGTGCGCCACCTGCTGGAAATTGGTTTGGCGAGCACGCACAATCCGCTGAAATGGACGCAAGAAGCAGATGAGGCTTTTGTGATGCTGAAGCAAGCTCTGTCTTTTGCTCCTGCTTTGGGTATACCGAACTATGAAAAACCTTTCCATTTGTACGCAAATGAGTGTCGGGGCTTTGCGCATTCGGTGCTGGCTCAGAAGCACGGAAATAAGTTACGGCCCGTCGCCTATTACAGTACTAAATTGGATTCGGTGGCGCAAGGATTCCCATCCTGTTTAAAAGCAGTGGCAGCCGCTTCGCTCGCAGTGCAGGCGACAGAACCACTCGCCGGGGGACACACTTTGATTCTCATTGTGCCGCACGCAGTCACCGCTGTGCTGTTAAAAAAAAAAAAAACACAACCCCTGTCGGCCTCGCAGGCAACGACATACGAACTCTCACTCACTGCTCCACCGAACATTACAATTAGAAGGTGCCCTCCATTGAATCCTGCTCGTTTGCTGCCGGTAGAACTGGATGGAGATCCTCACGATTGTGAGGAGGTGATCGGACATGCGTGTCTACCGCGTCCTGATTTGAGAGACACACCAATCCAAAATTCTCAGTTAATTCTATATGTCGACGGTTCGTCGTCGCGGGCACCAGATGGATTACTATTAACAGGCTATGCAGTTTGCTCTGATCACGAAGTAATCAAAAAGGGAAGATTGGCTGTGAGCTGCTCCTCGTAGCAAGCAGAGCTGTTCGCCCTTACTCGTGCATGCTGCCTAGCCGAAGGCCAAATCGTGACAATTTACACCGATTCCAGCTATGCATTTGGCGCTGTACACAAATTCGGAGCCCTCTGGCGCGAGAGGGGGTTTATAACATCATCAGGTGTGCGGGTGAAGAATGGAACATAGATTGCGAACCTGCTGGAGGCGATACTTCTGCCTCACCAAATTGCAGTGGTCAAATGTGATGCCCACACGGGAGGATCTGATGATGTCTCACGGGGGAAACGCGAGGGCAGATGTAGCTTCCAAGGCCACTGCTGCCACTGCCGATGTTCTATTGGTATCACAATGTGTATTAACACCAGCGGCAACGTCAACCCTTGACGACGTGAACACTCTCCAAGCAGCTGTTACTACTACTGAAAGGGATTTGTGGATAATGTCTGGATGTGAATTCGATAATGGGTCCAAACTATGGAGATCACCTGATGGGCGAGTGGTAGCACCAAAAGCTCTGCCTCCCTGGCTCGCTCGTTTAGTGCATGGGGCCGGGCACACCAGCGAAGGGGGGATGTGTGCTTCTATCGGGAAGCAATGGTTTGCCCCGGGTTTTAGTCCAATTGCAGAACAGTATTGAAGGACCTGTCACGTTTGCGAAGAACACAATCCCACAAGGGGGGTACAAATTGCCCCAAGTGGCCATCAATGTCCGTTTGGGCCATTCGTTCATATCCAGATTGATTTCATCCAGCTACCAAAGTGCTGTGGATTCGAGTTTGTTTTGGTCATCGTAGATTTGTTCACCAAGTGGGTTGAGGCTTACCCCTGTAGAAGAGCAGATGCCATTACTGTGGTTAAACTGTTGATGAAGGATTTTGTCTGTAGGTTTGGGATACCCTGTAGAATCTCTAGCGGTCAGGGAACCCATTTTACAGCCGAGGTGGTGAAGGAGATGTGTCGGGTTTTGCAAATCAAGCAACACCTCAACTGCCCTCACCATCCAAAATCTGCGGGGGCACAAGAGAGGCAGAATGGATTTCTAAAGAATAAACTGGCCAAGATTTGTGAACAGACTGGATTGAAATGGCCAGATGCACACACTGCCCATTGCCCTCATGGCTATGAGATCTACCACGAATCGGAAAACTGGCTTATCTCCGCATGAGATTCTCATGGGAAGACCTATGAGACTACCGCACTCATCTCCATTAACTGTAAAAGAAAGGAACGTGCAGCAAATGGACGAGACATTGCGAGCTTTCTGTGTCTCCCTGAATCATGCTGTGAGGACCTATTATGCGCAGGTGAAGCAAGCCTTGCCTGAGCCTGCCACGTCTGCTCACCACAACTTCAAGCCAGGAGACCTGGTTTATGTGAGGCTTTACCAAATAAAGAACTCTCTTCAAGCACGGTGGTGCGGGCCGTTCCTGATACTACGAACTACCCACACAGCCATGAAGTGTAAAGGGAGAGCAACATGAATTCACGCCACACACTGCAAGCTGGCGCGCGGCCAGAAGGAGCCCGAGGAGAATGCTGCTTCCTGATCACTTTGACGATTCTTTTTATTGCAGGGTTACTTGTGCTACTGGCTGCAGTTTTTACAATGTGGACATGGTCGGTAAGGCCGATAAGTACTACTCGTGGTCAAAGTCATTTGTATGTTCCCCAGCCAAGTGCCTGTCACACAGCCAGCTGAGCGAACCACATATCACCCAGAGACCGGAGAAGCTTAACGGGCAGAGTGGAAGCAGATAAGGGTTCAAACAGAACGGAGTTGCGGAGGAGTGTCGGGCACCCTTGCACCCACAGGGACTACATGGAATAAATACTTATCTGGCTCTTTCTCGTAACCACGCTAAGGCTTTTAATAAAACTAATTGCTGGGTCTGCACTAAGATACCTCACTCAGCAGTTACCGGGATACCTCTCTTGGCAATACTATTTGATCTGAGTGAGTGGTGTGGGTAATGGGCTAAGTGGAAGGAATGGAATGAACAGGATAATAACACTAACGACCACATTGTTACTGATAGGAACGGGAATTGCCTGCGGCAAAGGAACTTCAGTGACTGGTTTTGGCCAAGTTTTAACTTGAGTAAGATACCTCCATGTTTTGTGGTAGAACAGGCGAAGGAAAAACCAAATTTAATGCCTGGTGCAAGAGGCATGGGGAGAAAGAATGTTAGGAAAATCTGAAAGCAGTAACTATGTCGATAAAAATCACACGATGGAACCACAAGTGGCTTTAAATAATACCTATTTTGTGTGTGGGAACCGAGCCTATCCATGGCTTCCAGTTCACTGGACCAGATCATTTTATTTGTCATTCATTGTGCCGCACATGCGCCTGCTAAATATGTCACCTTTTGAGCATTTGAAACGGGGTAAACGGAGTTTTACATCAACTGAATTGTTCTTCATGATTCTCATTCCTCACTTTGGGGTTGGGCAAACATCTGTGGGGCTGGCAGAGTTAGCCACTTCGCTCGAGTCACTTGCAAATAAAACTGCCCTGGGCATGGTTGGTATTAATTCGGAAGTGGTCGCCCTGCACGCGGTCGCAATGCAAAACCGAGTTGCCCTTCATCTCATCGTCGCGGCTCAGGGTGGAACATGTGCGGTAATTGAATCTGAATGTTGCACAGATATCCCCGATAACTCAGAGCAAATCACAAACATAGCTGACAAGATTAAGCAAGAAGGAGCTAAGTTTCATGATTATTTTACTAAGGATGGACTTTATTCCTAGTTTGAAAGGATTTTTGGAGGATGGGGAACTACTCTGTCACGCTGGATCTCTGTGGGATTATTATGGATTGTCATTATTGTCGTGCTTGTTAAATGCGCCACAACCACATTGATTGTTTCTTGTTTAAAGAGGAATGCTGCCACAAAAGTAATGGTGGTCCAACCGCCACCTTCCTATTTCGATTCTGAAGTCGAGTCCTACTACTCTAATGAGATTGGACTTGAAGTTGGAAATCCATGAGTCAACGCAATGAGTATGTTCAATGGTTATGGGATTGTCCTTCCACTGTACTCATCTGCTCTGTCCCCAAAACCCCGCATCGGTGCGTTGAATCAGCCGTGCGGCCCAAAGTGGTAGCCCTCGACTGTATCGGCCTAAGGGCCTACTGGAGCCTCATACTGGCCCAAAAGCTGTACAACCACCTGAAGCCACCTGCTCCGAAGGACAGGAAAGGCTGAAAGGGACTGAGCTCTACGATGTGTGCTGGGAAGGTGACTGCCCGGGAAAATGGACACACTCGGTGCGTGGAAAATGTATTTCCAAGTGACAAAACCGTTAACCTTGAGTTGTGTTGCCTTGAAGGCAACAAAGGGGGGCTAATGGGGAAATATTCCTTTTTAAACAAGTTGTTTTTCTTTTTCTTTTAACGTACTCGCTGTGTCTTTTTTACTCATGCACTCACTGCTCTTAATATAATCTATTCCATATGTTCAGTTATTCATTTCTTTGTATTAAAAAGTATATCATCACATTGCCTGAAAAGCAAGTATATTTACCGGGACCTGTAACCTAATGTTTTATCTCCCACCTCTCCTCCACTCCTTTTTCTGTCTGCTTGTGGTATCTTGTTTGACCAGTAAAATGCCTTTCTCGTGTGAAACCAATCTCACCAAGGCCAGCTGTAGGTCATCATGACCAAACTTCTCTCTCTTTCTCTCTCTCTTTGTTCTCTCAGGCCCTCCACTCCTTCCAAGGCATATATATATATATATATATATATATATATATATATATATATATATATATATATATATATATATATATATATATATATATATCGGACAATGTAAGCTTGGTTTAATGCAAAATCATTGTGGATGTTTCCACATCTCAGTGTTTTGGACTCTCTGGTCCCACGTAATAAATGTTCTTTGATCAAATGTACTTTCCTTGTGGACAGTGGATTATTTGTGTATTGCAAGATTTGACTAATAGTTTTTACACCGAGTCTGTTTGAAAATTCCACAACACTGTGGTGTTGATGTGGTGCAGGTGTGATGGGTTGAACGGCCTCCACCTGTGTCCGATTTCTTTATGTGTTCTTGTGTGGATTTGTTCTCGATTTTTCGTGTCCCTCTGTTTGAGCGTGTGCGTCCACAACCATTTACTGGTCAAGCATTTACCAATGTTGTTCAAACTTGTCACACAGATAAAGAATGATGGCTCACATGTGCACGTCATTATATTTCGAGATCATATCCAAGATGGCCTACTGGCGGCCATTTTGTTACTTGAACATGTCCCCAAACATTTATCAGACATGCATGGTCCCACTTTGTTCAAACTTCGCACAAGCACAGTACATAATGGCATACACGTGCTCCTCACTTTATTTTGTGATCTGAGCAAAGATAACCACCTGGAAGACTGGTGGCCACTTTTTGCCATACATAAATATGGGCCAGCCCTTCAACTCCTTCAGCAAAATTACTAAAACGATCGGACAATGGGGGCTTTGACATTTTGTGTCGTTTTAGCTTGCTTTATATTAATTTAATGACACAAATCATCTGTCATCATAGTTTAAGAACTTCCATTTCCACAGTACGTACTTCACTTTAAATAAAGGTTCAACGGTGTGGTCCATAAGGGTGTTGTTCTCCATTGCTTCTGGAGTACTTTAACAGCCTTAAACGTTCAAAAAAAATTTACCCATCGTTAAATTTATCATTTTATTAAAACTAAAGTTGGATAAAGGGAAAACACTAACAGCAGCACGGAGGGAGAAAGTATATGGAGACAAGATGGACATACAAGAGATACAGGTAACAATGAGGGGTAAAGGCCCAGTCACACCTTGACGTTTTAGCCAGCTTATGCCGATTTTTGGAAAATTTGTCTAAAATGCTGGTACACGTCAAATACGTTATGGGTAAGTTTTTATAACATTGAGAGCACACTGATAAACACTGCCATACGTCGTAGTACGCTGGCTTTAAACATTGTACTTTTCAGTTGTCCTCAAATTTTCCATGCTTGAAATGTTAAGACTTATGCCAGTGTATGACTCACCTTCCGCATAACGCTGGCCATAAGTTGTAGGCACGTCACGCGATCGTTGACACACGTCGACACACGTTACTTGTAAGTTACTCATAAGTCGAAACGCGTCGAGGTAATGTTTAGCGTACCCGAAACTTATTTCTAACCTATGAGTAACGTGTTGTAGGCACGTTACGCGATCGTTGACACACATCGACACAGGTTACTTGTAAGGTACTCATAAGTCGAAACACATCAAGGTAATGGTTAGCGTCAGTGTTCCAGACTCCCTGGCTTTTTTTTTTTTGTTTTTTTTTTCTTCCTCCTTCCTTCGATATGATGGTGATGTTGACACTTCGATTTCTCGTGCAGTTATAATATAATATAATTAATAGGCTGCCGCTCAACGATTTAAATCATAACCGCACTGTACACTGAACACCATCATACCGAAGAAAAAAAAAACAAAAACAAAAAAACGGGAGTCTGAAACACTGACGCTAACTATTACCTCGACGTGTTTCGACTTATGAGTACCTTACAAGTAACTTTTGTCGACGTGTGTCAACGATCGCATATTGTGCGTACAACTTATTCCCATCGCATGCGGAACGTGTGTCATACGGCAAGTACGTCGTAAAATGTTTAACACGTTTAAAATTACAAGACGTACTTCACTTAATACGACGTATGATAGCGTACTTTAGCGTTCTATTCACGCAAACCAAACTTACCCATAACGTATTCGACGTGTGCCAGCGTTTTAGACGCTTTTTTCAGAGGTCGGCATACGCTGACAAGATCGCCAAGGTGTGACTGCGATGTTGACACTTCCATTTCTCCAGCGGTAATGATTTAAATCGTTGAGCTGAAGGTTTTTAATAGGCTACGCCATGAGTTCGTCGGCGATACGTGCAGCGCTCTATGCATAAGTTAAACTATCGTTGGGCATAGGTTGTGAATGCCGACAACAGGTTCAGCATTCGTTGGTATAAGTTATCTATAAGACAACGAAACGTTCTGTGTCCGTGACTAATATGTTATGCATACGACCAACTCGTTATGAATACGTCCGAATCTTAAAAAAACATCAAAAGTTCAACGTAAGCCAGCGTTTTACATACATTTTGATACGTTGCCATTGCTGGCCAAATCGTCAAGGTGTGACTGGGCCTTAAGGGAGAGCGCAAAGGGTGGACAAGATGGCTACATTAAACCACATTTTTGGGAGGGTTTGAGGTAGTTTAACGGGTGCAGAAAAGATCATGATTTTGGATGGGGAGGATGATGGTGAACAGCTGTTTTGAAGACCTGGAGGGAAGAATGACATTGATTAGAGTGAGTAAAATGTTTACACAGGTGATGAAAATAAGAGGAACGAATGAGTAGAGGTGAGCAGTGATCCTGGATTTAGGTCATCTCAACAGAAGGGGTTGTTGATGGACCGTGTGCCCCGCACAAACCTTGGGGGGGGGGAAGGGGGCTCTGGGGGCAAAGTACGAAAGAGAAGAGGGTACAAGACCAGAAAGGAGGCAGAAGAGAAATGATGGAAGAAGCCCAGTCCCAGGAGGTTCAGTGACTGAACTTCCTCAACAGGATTCTGAAGAAAGTGGATGAGAGGAGGGGAGGGGGTCGTTACCAAACAGAACTTTCGGAGAGAGATCTTGAGAATATGAGCTTTGTCAGGATTGAAAAACATATTCTAAGTGTATGAATATCTTGTGATTTTTTTTCAAAGTCTGAAGAGAGGGTCAGCAAATGTATATAGAGGATTTTCCAGTCAGAGATATCATTTATGAATATTTGGAATAAGATGGAGGCCCGGAACACTGCCTTGGAGCACTCCAGCCTTGACAAGGAGAAGAGATTAAAGGATATATTGAGAGCCACACGTTGACTACGAGAGGAGAGGAAATCAGGAAGCCAAGTGTGGAGTTGACCTTGGATGTCATTGACAAAGTATTATCGTGTCCAGTGGGTGTAACCCCTTACCTGGACGGATGGCAAAGCTTCTCCCTTCGACTCACCTCTACGGATGCCAGACAGTATGAAAAGCACGAGATATGTTTAGAGACTGCCGTGATCTCATATCTGACCTCCATCCATTTTTTGATCCATCCATCCATTGAGGGCCTCCATCCATTGTTGGTTGAGTCGAAGCAATGTGTCCAAGGCAGAGTAACTTGGTCTGAAACCAAATTGGTGATCTGAGATGAGGTTGTTGGAGAAAAGGAAGGATTTCATCTCAAATGTGATGATGAATTCCATGACTTTGCTGATGATTGGAAGTAATGTGGCAGGTCTGTCGTGAAGGGGGTGGGGGGGGGTTCAGTTTTTGCACGTTTTTTACGTAAGGCAGTAATTTCGGCTGATTTCAAAGCAGATGAAAAATTACCGAGGGCAAATGACAGAGGGAAAAGGGTCGAGAGAGGATGTGAAGGAGCAGCAGAGCAGGATTTTTGGACACATGAGCTGATGCCGTCCGGTCTAGTTGCAGAGTCGGAGTCAGAGTCAAGGGTTGAAAGAACCTTCTCCACCTTCTTAGATGGAAAAGACACAGAGTCTCGGAGCAGTTGCGTACATCAGGGAAGGATGGTTATCAAGATTGAGACTTGGGGCCACAATATTTTGAAGCAAATCCAGGATTGAGGCATTCAGCCTTCTCACGAGCAGTGAGCTGTGATGCTTTTTTGAAGAGAGGGAAGTGATGGAAGGGGATCATGCTCCAGAGACAGATTTTCCAAGGCAACACTAGGTTTTGGAGGGAGACAAGTTTGAAAGCTCATTCTTGAGGTTGGACAGATGATGTTTCTGGCTCTCCTGATAATGAACACATGCAGTCATGGCCAAAAATATTGGCACCCTTGCATTTTTTTCAAATAACTCACAATTTTCTCCAAAAATAAGTTGAAATTGACAAAAGTGTTTGGTCTCCACAATTCTTTATTTCACTGTTCATATCACACAACCTTTGTTTTTGATTTAGATCTTAATATAACCTTTTAAATTGGAAAATACAAAACCATGGCATTGACAAAATTATTGACACCCTCAACTAAATATTTGGAAGCACAGCCTTTGGACAAAATAACTGCAGTTAAGCAATTCCTATAGCCATGAATGAGCTTTCCACACCTCACCACTGGTAGTTTGGCCCACTCTTCTTATGCAAACTGCTCCAGTTCTCCCACATTTTAAGGGTGCCTTCTCCCAACTGCTGTTTTCATATCTCCCCCCAGGTGTTCAACAGGATTTTGATCTGGACCCATTGCTGGCCACTTCAGAACAGTCCAGTATTTTGTCTTCATCCATTCCTGGGTGCTTTTTGAAGTGTGTTTGGGGTCATTGTCCTGCTGCAAGACCCATCACCTTCGATGGAGACGCAGCTTTCTGACACTGGGTTCAACAGTGAGCTCCAAAATGCCTTGGTAATCTCCTGATTTCATGATGTCATGCACACATTCAAGGCTCTCAGTTCCAGAGGCAGCACAGCAACCCCAAAACATGACTTCACGTCCTCCACGTTTGACTGTCGGGAAGGTGTTCTTTTCTTTGAAAGCTTCCTTTTGTTTTCGGAAAACATAGAGATGATGTACTTTCCCAAAAAGCTCCAATTTGGTCTCATCTGTCCACATGACATTCTCCCAGAAGGATTTTGGCTTGTTCAGGTGTGTTTTCGCTTTCTACTGTCTCTCTCTCAGCAATGGGGATGGGACTCCAACCAATGGGGACCCCCTTTCATTGAGTTGGCAACGGACAGTGAGTTTAAATTGTCATACGTTGTGTCTGAAGGTCAGCTTGAATCTGTTTGCCAGTTGATCGAGGTGCGTTCTCCACCATTCGAACAATCCTTCGCTACAATCTTCAATCAAGTCCTCTCTTGCGGCTACGTCCAGTGAGGTTGGCTTCAGTGCCATGGGTCTGAAACTTACTGATAACATGGCGTACAGTGGACACAGGAACATCAACGTCGCTGGAGATGGAATTGTAGCCGAGAGATTGTCCATGCTTGGCTACAATCTTGTGTCTGACCTCATAATTCTCTGGTTTTCTTTCTTTTCTCCATGCTCATTGCGGTACACACAGTGACACAAAACAGCAGAATGACTCCTTTTCTCTATTCAAACTGGTTGAATGAGTGATTTTTCTATTGCAGGCACCTACGACTCATCACACGTGAGTTCAATCCTCAGGTGAAGTAGAATCACCTGCTTGAAATGTAATGATTTCTCACAACTTCCAAAACGTGCAAATAATATTGTCCGGGCCATTTTATTATTCCTGTGTGAAATAAGCTAAGATTGTCATTTTTTTCAGTTCTTTTTGTTTTCTTCCACTGCAACCCAAAGAAATGCATTCCTGGATACCAAAAGATTTTTTAATTTCATGATTGTACTTCTTGCGGACTTTTTGGAATGCACTGAAAAGAAATTGGGTTTTAGGTTGTATTCGGAGAGGGAACGTTTATAAATCAAAAAAGGTGGTGTAAACATTGTACAGGAACTTAGGGAGGGCCACATCTAGAAAATTGTGTGCAGTTTTGGTTACAACTCAGGAAGGACGGAGATGCCATGGAGAGGGTTCAGCGTAGGCCAACGAGATTGATTCTGGGCCAAGCTTGACTTAGCTATGAGAACCTCAAGGAGACAGGGCTTTATACACTAGAAAGGAGGCAGTTACGAGGAGACATGATAGAGATGTTTAAGATAATGAAAGGTATGTATAAAATAGGTCCAGGTTAATTATTCAGCAGAGTGGATAAAATCAGGGGCCAGAGCCTGAGACTAAAGAAGAGGAGAGTGAAGATGGCAGTATGGCAGGGGACTTTTACTCAGAGAGGAGTTGATGCATGGAATGGTAACCCTGGAAAGGTAGTGGCAAAAGAAACAGGAGATAAGTTTAAATTAGAATTGGATTGGTACCTGGAAGTTATGGAGATTGAGGGGTATGGGCATGTTGGTCGGACTTTTAGGTCATTTGACCATTGATATATAATTGTGTGCATCAGGAAGGGCATCCGGTGTAAAACATGTGCCAAATCACTATGCGGATCATATGGATGATCCGCTGTGGCGACCCCTAACGGGAGCAGCCGAAAGAAGAAGAAGAAGAAGAAGATATAATTGTGTGCATGTGTACGGAGTGCTGTTGGTGGGGGTCTCGTCAAGGGGAGTTATGTGGTTAGTGTTTTTAACCAAGCCCATGTCCCCTTCCCTGAGGGGAAGAAAAAAAATACAAAAACTTAAAATAAATCAACAAAAAACAACAAAAAAATATAAATAAATAAAATTTGTATTTTTTTTTTCTTTGGATCTTGTGTTGATAAATTCGTGTGGTGTTGTGTTGCAGACATGATGGGCTGAAGGGCCTCCACCTGTGTCTGATTTCCTTGTGTTTCCCTGTGTTATCTTCACATCTCTGACGATTTCCTGGTGCATAATCACCTTGGTATGTAATGGTAATAGCTCCTTTGTTATCCTCCATAAACGGATTGCCATGTTTATCAATGGCAGATATCACACTGTGGTCATCTGGGGCAACTGTTTCTGGATCCTTGGGATCTGTTTGTAGTGTTTGTCACTTGTGATCTTCTTTCTCGAGCATTTGGCTTCAAACTGAATAAGGACATGAACAAGCATTTTTTTTTAAATCAAATGAAAATTGGAAAAAAAACCTCTCCAGACTTAATACTAGAACATTTCGAGGTTGATTACCTCCACATGATACCAAATCTGGCCCAAACACCCTGCAAAACCAAACAGGTGTGTTTATTGAACAAAATTATGTAACTGTTCATGCATATAGAGCTCTGGAAAAAAATAAGAGACCACTCCAAAACATTTTAAAATCAGCATCTCTACATGTATGGCAGCCAATTTCATTCCAGTGTCTGTTGAATTCCAACACAGGCACACCTCATTCTACTTAGTGAGGTTCTGATTAGGTGATCACCTGAACCGAATCTTATTTAACAAGGAAAAGTATAAAAACCACTGCTGTGGTCATCACTATCCTCTTGCAATAGGACCAGCTGAATGGCAAAACAGTGCTGGTACCTCAAAAGTAAATGGAATCAAAAAAATAACTATTGACCATGCCAAAAGAGTTGAAAAGAAAAGTTTTGAGTGAGGAAAAGAAGGGTTCAATTCTGGCTTTACTGGCAGAGGGATACAGTGAGCGTCACGTTGCTTCCATCCTTAAAATTTCAAAGACGGCGGTTCATAAGAACAAGGTCAAGCAGCAGACATTTGGGACAACAAAGCTACAGACTGGCAGAGGGAGAAAACGACTTTCCACTGACTGGGACGACCGCCAACTCATTCGAATGTCACTCAACAACCGTCGGATGACATCAAGTGACCTACAAAAAGAATGGCAAACGGCAGCTGGGGTGAAGTGCACGGCGAGGACGGTTCAAAACAGGCTCCTAGGGGCAGGGCTGAAGTCTTGCGAAGCTAGAAAAAAGCCCTTCATCAATGAGAAGCAAAGAAGAGCCAAGCTGAGGTTTGCAAAAGACCATAACGATTGGACCGTAGAGGACTGGAGTAAGGTCATCTTCTCTGATGAGTCCAATTTTCAGCTTTGCCCAACACCTGGTCATCTAATGGTTAGGCGGAGACCTGGAGAGGCCAACAAGCCTCACACCCACTGTGAAATTTGGTGGAGGATCGGTGATGATCTGGGGGTGCTTCAGCAAGGCTGGAATCGGGCAGATTTGTCTTTGTGAAGGACTCATGAATCAAGCCACGTACAAGGTTGTCCTGGAAGGACACTTGCTTCTTTCTGCTCTGACAATGTTCCCCAACTCTGATGATTGATTTTTCCAGCAGGACAATGCTCCATGCCACACAGCCAGGCCAATGAAGGGGTGGATGGAGGACCATCAGATCGAGACCCTGTCATGGCCATCTCAATCTCCAGACCGAAACCCCATTGAAAACCTCTGGAATGTGATCAAGAGGAAGATGGATGTGAGGGGCCATATCACTGGGGGAGTGGTGAGGGGCCATATCTGGAGATATTGGAACTTGGATAGAACAGTGATTTTGAATGACAATGCTGGAGATGTTGTTACAGCAGGGAAGACCCTGCTGATGTAAATGAGCATGACAATAAGAATCTTCTCCTCCCAGAGGAAGGTGAGGATTGGGTTCAGGAGTAATTAATTTATTCATGACACACCATTCTTCCCAAAAGAGGAAGGTGTGACCAAAGCCTGTCATTAATTTCTCCTTGAAGCGTACAAGTACACGTTTGCTTTCCACGAACACACTGTGTTGAAAAATGCTGAAGTTCTTCCATTTGATAAAGTGGTGAAGAAGGTTTCGTCCTCTTTGTGGGAAAATTTACAATATTGAAAGCAAAGATGGGAAAACTACGATCGGTGGTTTAATGATCAACAACCACTTGTTTCCTCTCAACCAGAGCTGAATTTGAGGTTCAATGATGGTCCAAGGTTCAATGTATCCTTTGAGCTGGCCAAATATCCTCCTCCTCTTGTTAGTCCTCTATTCCTCCTCCTCAAAGCAATGTAAAGGGAATGCACACTGATTATGGTTTCCAAAAACATTGTTAGATCAGGCCGATCAAATGAAGGAACACTTCCATTCATTCCGATTTGCACAACTCATATTTCAAAACACCGTGCCACAAACCGGTCCATCAACAATCTCTGCGAGCAAATGTAAAACATGCGGCCTTCGATTACAATGCCAACCAGACAACACTTGTAGTGTAAATATGCCTGGATATTAGATGTATAACTTGAGTGTTTTGACATGACTTCAATTTCATTTCCAAGATCTTTTATTTCCATCACTCATATTAATTGGTAAATATGAAAATGAATCGTCCCAAGTGGAACAGACGCTCGTTTCCCGATTTAGGTCTGGCGAAGTTGGGCTGCATGAGGTGAAGGTTGGGGGGGGGGAGTCGGTTTAGGGGATTTAAAGGGACTGACTGACATCGTCATCACTTCAACAATTCTTCCATACTTCGTCGTAGACGAGCTAAAAATGGATTCCACTGTTTAGGTGATATAATTTACTAGTGAAAATATTGTGACAAATAAAAGAAAGTTATCAAGCACTTCCTTTGGACACCGAGTTCGATTGTTTCCTCTCCAGCAGTGAATACTTGTAAATCCTGAAACGAGAATCCATGTACATACATGAAGGCAATCAATTAGGTGAACATTCGACATATTTCAGACGAGTTCAGTTACTGTATCAACATATCATTCAGCAGCGACTCAAGGCTTGTGATTGAGCCTGTAAACACTCCGATCGGACAGGGACATTGGCACACTCCCAAAAATCTTTACCTTCCCATTTTGTAAACATGTGAAATATGCATAAACTCCTCCATGAGCCGGAACCTGAGGAGAAAAAAATCCAAGAGTGATACTCACTTGTCATAAACAGAACCAGACACCCCATCCCTGTGATGATTCTTTTGGTTCTCCAGGTTATTTGTGTCCTTTCCCAAGCAGAGGATGAGAAATCCCAAAGTTCTGGTTTTCTTTGTGTATTCAAGGTTCCTTCAAAGATCTTCAGTGTAGAAATTAACACCTTGGACACACCAAGCATCAAAAGGAAGAAAGGTTAAGGATACCGTTACTTTGGTTCCTCTTAATATCGAGGAATACACATTTTTCATGAGGGATACTCCAACACAAATGTATTCCATTTTCAGGAATATCAACACTCCATTGGAAAGTCCGTTATCATGGTGGATTCTTTCAATGAGTCTTCGGTACATTTCGTACTTTGACACAAATGCATTGTTTTATCACACATCAACCTCTCTTGGTTGGAGGCCGAGTCAGTGTTAGTGTGCAACCAACACAGGTAGATCGGTGTACTCCATTTTCAATCATTTCATTCCACCCACCCGTGTCCAATCATCCATCCCCAGCTCCAACAACGCTTCCCCACCCCCACCTTGAGGTCACATGCGCTCTCACAAGAACTCTCACCTGGTTAACCTTTGCAAGGCTAAACTGAATGCTCACCTTCCATCCTTGATCCTACTTTTCTTTCTGTAGTGTGTGTACCTGTCTGAGTCTGAGGATTCATGCTCTTCCCTTCCACTTTTCCCAAGACTGGTGATGTCCATCACCACCTTTCGGCTTCTCCGACACTCACTCCTGATCTCTGATAATGCTGCTACCACCCCACCCACATGGTTTTTCCCCTCACAGCATTCCCTTTCTCATACTGCAATGGATTTATGTATTTTCCACTTTTTTGATGCATACTTTACTCTGCCTGGATGTCAGACCGATTAATCAAAGTTAAATAATTTATTTATCACCATTGATCAAGTGAAATTGCCTGCTGTTGGCTTAGTGGTTAGGGTGGCGTCTTGGGACCGCAGGGTCCTGAGTTCAAGCACCGTTGGCCGCTAAACTAAAATACACCAGGAAGTTGACTCAGCCTGTCATCCTTCCGAGGTCGGCAAAATGAGCACCAGTGTTCTGGTAAGGGGGACACTGCATCAGCGGCATGGCCGCGTCCCAACCAATGATGCAACCAGCAGGTACAGGCAACACTCAATAGAGAGAGTGATAGAGATCAAGTGAAATGAATCGAAAAACGAAGCCATGTGAGATAGGAAGAGTGGATTACCAGGAGGTTGTGTCATTGGGTGTCGTGCATGGCAACATCGGTGCTGAGGTTACGGATGTCCATCAACTCGGCAAACACATTGGGGGTACCCTGAGTGAAAAACAACACTGGGAACCTGTTGTGTTTGCGTCGTATCCTGGCAGACAATGAGGCGAAAATCAAAGCAGGTGTGACAGCAAAGGTTGTACAAGAGGGGAGTCCCTCCAAGCATCAATCAAAACATCCCCTCCAAACATGTGGATCAGTGTTTGTGAGTGACGACAAAGTTGAATCTAACCATTTCTAACAGCAAGTAACTTGAGTACGTGGCTCTGCGGACCCAAGTCACCAATTCTATTGGAACCACATTTATATTTGTTAACTTTGGACTCAATGATTACGCACAAGAACATACAGCGATTAAAACTGGTGTACAGTCGCTTTTGCTACTTCACTGGATGTTAAAATTGGTTGGAATTGACTTGGAACTTCCAATAATGAAGGATCATGAAGGATAACGAAGGACCCCCAGGGAGAATATTTTATTGATACCTCTGATGTCATACATCACATGCCATGGCAGTAATATTGTATGAAAGGGAAAAATTTGGACATCTTCTTCTCCAAAACCATCCAACAAAAAAATTTTGAAACCAGTCACATGTCATCATCTCCCAATGGGGTATATCAGGTGATAACAATGATGTCATCGATGAAGTGGTATTCCAGACAGAAGTTGAATCAAAATCTGGAACTTCATATATCTGATCGACGATGTGTCAAGAATTTAATTTACTAGTGCATGCCCGTAGATGCGTGGCCGTACGTGCAAACCCTCCCCCCCCCCAAAAAAAACTCAAACCGCGTGCCAGAAACAACAACCACACAAGCCGTTCCTTCGCTTTTACGTGCCCGTACATGCGTGGCTGTACGTGCAAAAAAAAAAAAATATATATATATATATATATATATATATATATATATATATATATATATATATATATATATATATATATATATATATATATATATACTGTATATACTTAAAAACCGCTTGCCAGAAACAAACACACAGGCCGTTCCTTCGCTCTCGCGTGGCTGTACGTGCGTGGCCATATATACAAAAAAAAACTAAAAAAAAACTCAAACCGCGTGCCAGAAACAACAACCACACAAGCCGTTCCTTCGCTTTTACGTGCCCGTACATGCGTGGCTGTACGTGCAAAAAAAAATATATATATATATAGATATATATATATATATATATATATATATATATATATATATATATATATATATATATATATATATATATATATATATATATATATATACTGTATATACTTTAAAACCGCTTGCCAGAAACAAACACACAGGCCGTTCCTTCGCTCTCGCATGGCTGTACGTGTGTGGCCGTATATACAAAATAAAAATAAAAAAAACTCAAACCGCGAGCCAGAAACAACAACCACACAAGCCGTTCCTTCGCTTTCACGTGCCCGTACATGCGTGGCTGTACGTGCAAAAAAAAAATAAAATATATATATATATATATATATATATATATATATATATATATATATATATATATATATATATATATATACTGTATATACTTTAAAACCGCTTGCCAGAAACAAACACACAGGCCGTTCCTTCGCTCTCGCGTGGCTGTACGTGCGTGGCCGTATATACAAAAAAAAACTCAAACCACGAGCCAGAAACAACAACCACAAAGGCCGTTCCTTCGTCTCGCGTGCCCATACGTGCGTGGCCGTACATGCAAAAAAAAAAAAAACTTTCAAACAACTACACAGGCCATTCCTTCGCTCTCATAAACGACGACTGGATTGGGGCATTGTGTTTATCTATAAATGCGGATAAGAAATCGAGAAATTATTAGAATACAGTAAGTCATCACTATCCAAAAGTAGTGCGTGCCCGTACGGAATGTTCACATTATTCCACGAATTACCGCTTGCATTGAAGTAACAACTGCTGTGATACTTACACACAGAGTTAATTAAAATCAAGTTTACCTCCCTGTCTTTGCTTGCCATGACATTCGCTGCCATTTACCATTGGCACTCCTACGCCACGGTAACTAAGGCACCGATCGATCCCCATCGTAACCAGCACGGCACGTGACGTCATCGTCGGCCGGCCGTGCACCGGCCTACGCAGCCACGCCCACGCAGCAACCTGTCCTGTGATTGGTATGTAAATAAATGGCCATAACTTGGGAATCACTTGTCCGATTAATATCAAAT
Source organism: Eptatretus burgeri (assembly GCF_056783735.1). Taxonomy (NCBI): domain Eukaryota; kingdom Metazoa; phylum Chordata; class Myxini; order Myxiniformes; family Myxinidae; genus Eptatretus; species Eptatretus burgeri. The sequence continues at coordinate 172,446 of NW_028221978.1, read as the reverse complement.
CTTCAAAAGGCACATACTCAGGTCCCCAGCAATATAGCTGGCAAGTTTCAATTAGATCGGACCAGTGGTTGTTGGGAAACAGCGGTCACAGACACACACACACACACACACACACACAGACACAAACACACACACACACACACACACACAGACACAAACACACACACACACACGCACACATTGCTGGAATTATAGATAGACGAAATGAGGTCAATGAGATGACAAATGAAGAGGTTGAATGCAGACTGCAGAGCAATGATTAAGGAAACCCGTCGTTGTGAATCGTTTTTACCACCAAATTGAGATGTATTTCGTTGGCAAGCATGTTGAGTGGAGCTGAATTCCTTAGCACTTCCAAAGGCCACAGCGTTCTGACAATTGGAAACAAAAAAAAAGTTGTGCACTTTTTTTGATAAATTATTTTTGGAACAATTTTTCTTCAATAAATAAATAATAATAAAAATTGTCTCCATGTACACACCTTGATCTCGTTAGCACCTCTTCATAAACAACATCGCTGAGGAAACGGCGCTTCTTCTTTGTTTCCTCGTCCAGGGCAAGAATACGGAGGCTGCTGGATCTGCCAACGTTTTGATAAATCATTAGTTTTAACCAATTATTCAATTAGCGCCAACGTATTTTGCCTTTTCGCAAGGAAAAACACAAAGAGAAGAGAAGAGAAGAGAAAAAACCCGTAATGGCGAACGCAGCTGAGTTTCTCTTCCCCATCGACCACGGTGACGCAGCAACGCTTCCTGTCATTGGTTGATAAAAAATGGCCGCAGCAACGCTTCCTGTCATTGGTTGATTAAAAAATGGCCGCAACAACGGTTCCTGTCATTGGTTGGTAAATAAATGGCCATAACTTGGGAAACACTCGTCCGATTAATATCAAACCTTGAAAAGGCACATCCTCAGGTCTCCAGCAATATACCTGGCAAGTTTCAATTTGATCGGACCAGCGGTTGTCGAGAAACAGCGGTCACAGACACACACACAGACACAGACAGACACAGACACAGACACAGACACAGACACAGACACACACACAGACACACACACACACACACACACACACACACACTGCTGGAATTACAGATAGATGATGACATCAGTCACGTGGTCTGGACGCCATCTTGGTTCGAATCTGAAAACAATATAAAAAACCTTCTCCAGAACCGCTAACAGAGCTGTTGATCACAATTGTGCATGTCCACGTGTAAATGAAGATTCATGTTGGTGTGTTTATGCGTGTACACGCGCTGCCATAATCAGATGTCATCTCCTCATGTACGTGTGGATTTGTTAAACAATATTGATATGTATTAACATGAGGAATGTACAAATTATATTGTGATTATTCTTGTATTTGTGGACATTAAACATCATTATTCCATTTTGCTTTCCCTGCAAACCTCACCTCATCCCCTAATTTTGTAATAGTCCTGTCCAGTTAAATATCAGGGAAAACATTTTCAATCGATTCATTACATCACAGTGCTGTCTTTCTTTGAGATGAAGTATTCCCTTGATGTACTCACAAGTTGATGTGATTTGTCAGAAAAGTGAGATCCCACCCCCGGGTCCCCGTGATGGGTTGTGTGGGCCCATGTTATCTGGGGCTCCATGCAGTGCATAGGTTGCATGGCCCTCACTCTTCTTTCCGGGCCCACGTTGATCTTGGGGTCCACGTTGATCTTGGGGTCCAGGGCCTGTGCATTAATCCACCACTGCACGCAGGTGCCAGCCGCAAATGATGACTCATCTCAGATCAAGAGCCATGATTGCTTGAAAAGAAACCCACGATAGCAAAATCGGAACATAATTGGTTGCCCACGATTGGTCGAAACCCACGATATTTTAGGGTTTACTGTAGAATATGTGTAATATGTCACGTATTATATATGTATGATCAGGTATCAAATATGTGTGGATATAATGTGCATTATATGTGTAGAAATCAGAATCGTGCGTGTGTAAATCAAGATGTGTGTGTGTGTGTGTGTGTGTGTGTGTGTGTGTGTGTGTGTGTGTGTGTGTGTGTGTGTGTGTGTGTGTGTGTGTGTGTGTGTGTGTGTGTGTGTACATGCCGCCACCACCGTGTCATACACTCATCTCCACTTGCAAGTCTTTAAGACTGAACGGAACCTTCCCTGGTCCTGAAGCATCCACCTTCACACCAGCAAGGAACCACGGCTCATGCACCAAACCAAAGATGAATCCGGAACCAAAAGCAAAATCCGAGCTTCCATCCTGGAATCCCAAGGGTAATGACAATCTTGGAGATAGCAATGGTGGTGATAAATTAATTATCAGTGTTGCAAGGCAGAAAAACTTGGTCGAGTAATGCACAATCAGAAAGTCAGTAAATAAATAAATAAATAAATGAACAAATAGCCGAAGAAAAAGCAAATCAAAGACCGTTGGCCCTTTTTAACATTCCCATCTGATCTCAAGGCTCATGATACGGCAATGCCAGGTTTGAATCCCATTTGCTTTTTCTCCCTTTTCATTATCTACAAACGTTCTTGTAAATCGATTTGAAAGTGCATTCTCCTCACCTCTTTGTCCCACGTGTGATTTATGTACAAATAAGACCTTGGGTCTTACATCAATTTGAATCATTATTTCATCTGCAGCCTATGGCTGCTGGTTGCGTCAATGCTGAGAGTGTGGCGGTGCCACTGATGCATTGCCCCTGTTTTCAGTAAGCTGGTCCTCATTTCGCTGACCTCGGTAGGAAGACAGGCTGAATCAACCCACCTGATGTTATTTAATGAGACAATGGGCTCAAATGCAAGTCCCGAAGATCTTCAGTCAATCGTGATTCAAAAATATAAAAATATACATTAATATACACGAAATATAAAAGTGAAATGAACAGACTCACTTTCAACTGCAAAAGCCACTTTATCTCAAGACTCAACTCAATATTGAACGTTATCTCAAGACCCATGAAAATATCTGCTGTTCTTTCCTCCGCTTTAATTGGTTTATCTAACCAGATGCGTGTCAAAGTAGACATCTCTCTGACTGTGAGTAGAGAACCTCCTCAGCACCATGGAGTCTGGCATTTCACTCAGGCCGACTGGCTGGGACGTCAAGCAGCCATCAAGCTTCTAGAATCTAGACTGGTCTCCCATCTTCACTTCCTCCGACATCAACTCGTCCTGGGAATTTCTTTTTGAGAAATCTATCTGTATGTATATATCTATATATATATATATATATATATATATATATATATATATATATATATATATATCTCTCTCTCTCTCTCTCTCTCTCTCTCTCTCTCTCTCTCTCTCTCTCTCTCTCTCTCTCTCTCTCTCTCTCTCTCTCTCTCTCTCTCTCTCTCTCTCTCTCTCTCTCTCTCTCTCTCTCTCTCTCTCTCTCTCTCTCTCTCTCTCTCTCTCTCTCTCTCTCTCTCTCTCCCTCTCTCTCTCTCTCTCTCTCTCCCTCTCTCTCTCTCTCTCTCTCTCTCTGTCTCTCTCTCTCTCTCTCACAGATTTATCCCATCTCGTCTTCAGTTGTCCTACCCTTCCTTCCACCCTTGGTACACTGAAGCTTGTGGCAAGGCAGTTGTCCTGAAACAACATGGCTTCGCCTCATGGAAGGGTCATCCAACTGAATGCAATCTCAGTTCCTTCCACAAAGCTCGTAACAAGTGTGTGTCTACCCTCAATAGAGCCAGAAAACAACATCTTTTGAATCTCAAGTCTGAACTCTCAAACCTGTCTCCATCCTCCAAATCCTGGTGGCATCTGGATAAGTCTGTTTCTGGTGTTTGTTCCCCCTCCATCCACTCCATTACCTCAAATGGCCACGCAGCTAACAATGCACATGAAAAGGCTGAATGCCGAAATTCTGAGTTTGCTTCTAAATCTTGTGTTCCAAGCCCATCGCTTTCTGGATCCAGCTTACCCAGTCACGCTGAGCTGTCCCTGGAATCTGTGTCCTTTTCTCTTGACAAGGTGGAGAGCTTGCTTTCAAACTTTGACTCAGATTGTGCAACCGGTCCAGAAGGCATCAGCCCATGCAGCCTAAAAACCTGCTCCTCTGTTCTTGCTCACCCTCTCTCTGTTCTATTCACCTTCTCATTTGCTGAAGGTCATCTGCCATCTTCTTGGAAATCAGCAAACATTAACGCTCGCCATAAAAAAGGTGCAAAAACAGATCCCTGCAACTGCAGACCAATCACCCTTCTCCCAATCATCAGCAAGGTTCTGGAATCCATCATCGCTTCAGACATTAAATCCTTCCTCTTCCCCAATGGCTTGATTTCTGATCATCAATTTGGTTTCAGACCAAGTCACTCTTCCCTGGATATGCTGCTTCTGCTCTCCGAACAATGGATGGAGGTCCTCAATGCCAGACATGAAATCAGAGCCATCTCTCTCAACATATCACGTGCTTTTGACACAGTCTGGCACCCTGCCCTGCTCACCAAACTCTCTTCCCATGGTATCCAAGGCCATATCCACTCATGGCTCACAGACTTCCTCGCCTGTCGCAGCCAATGAATGGCGCTAAATGGAGTTCTCTCATCCCATCTTCCTGTACAGATTGCAGTTCCTCAAGGTGGTGTTCTGGGCCCTGTTCTTTTGCTGGTTTTCATTTCACACTCTCACTATGTCTCTTGGAAACGACCGTTTAGAACCCCCCCCCACCCCCATCTACTTTCTCAACAATCCTCTCGAAGAAGTCCTTTCCTTCAAGCTTCTGAATCTCACTGTCTGCCTTGATCTTTCTGGGGAAAGCCACATCTCTCACCTGGCCTCCAAAACCAGCCGCAGACAGGGAATCCTCCATCGTGCAAAGTGCTTCCTCAGTCCACCTGAGATTCTGACCACATACAAAGCTTTCGTCAGCAGCCTGATGGAGTACTGCTCTCATACAATTCCATCTAAAGAGACACTGCAGACCCACAAACTTGGCAAAAGTATTTTTCCATGTAAAAAACAAACATAAACAAACTCAAATATGACGTCCTCTCCGATGACGAGGGTAAAAATAAGAATTCATAAATACCTTCCTTTGGTCATGATTGGTATTTACATACTCGTTCCAGAAATGCTTCTACTCATTCCTCACGGACCAAATCTGATGAAAAAATCAATGATGTAAAATAATCAAATAATATCAAAAACGTACCTCATGGGAAATAAAATTATCTTCCATTTTGACCTCATTCACTGTCATTTCATTCTTGCAGTCTCAGTCTTGTGGTACTCCGCTGTGGGTCAAAAGATAAATGATAAAAATGAACCCTGGTGTTGGTGACCTCATCCCCACCCCCCTCTCTCTCTGCTGTTCCTTTTGTTCAGTTGTCCTGATTCATTCTTTCTTCTTTCTTTTCCACGAGCCTTCACTCTGAACAACAAAAAAAAACTCCGGTCTTGAAAGGAAACCAAGATTGACCTTCCCTGCATCCACTCATTGTCTTCCTCGGTGTTATCTCGACCTTGGAGCATGATGATAAAGGGATGGGAATTTTATACCAAACAAACAAATTGTTCCACCTGCTGGAATGAGACAGGAAAGTGTTCCAGCAGCGGGACCGTTCATGGTGTGAAGGAGGCACGAGTTTCTCATTTATTTTGTCCTTCATGCCGTTTCCTCCAGTTGAAGATGGCTGGTTGTTCATAATCACCTCATGGTGAAGCTCGTGGGCAATTCAAATGATTTCTTTCATCTGTATAATCAACATGATCTGTCCCAGGTATATTTATTCATCCCCACATTAATATGCACACCTCACGGTCTGATTTTCCACTTACCTAAACAAACGAATAAATTATAAAAACTCAATCAGTAAACCTCTTCCTCCATCAAATATCTTGTGCAAAATAATCCAAAACATTTATTTTTCTAATGGGACCTCACCTTGAGAACATACCACCGATATGCAAGAAACGTGTTCAGGTCGTCCCTGCACCCCCCTCCAAGGTGATGTGTCGATTGTGTGACTTCAACATACCGAGCGAAGTACTCGTCCGGGAAACTCACCCGAGCGTCTCTGTCGAGGTCTGAGGTGGGAAACAGGTGGCAATAAATCATGAACGAATGTTCTCTGAATATTGTTTTCAGCAAAACCTGAGTGATTGTGAAACACAAATGAATGAGAGAAAAATATCCACTGGGAAAAGCAAAGAACCAGGAAAAGATAAATTATAAACACCACTGGAGAACTCCTTATGTGATGAGGAAATAATCTATTTTCTTGGAACAAAAATGTCCGTCCGTTTATTTATAAAAATGTCTGTTTTAAAAACTCGTCTTTCCCGCAGATGAAGAGGAAGAAACAGGACTTGGAACTTCAACATAGCAGTTCCAACGGTAAGATGGGAAGAACCCTTTTAAGTAAAGGATGACGTCGACGACGACTACTGCAACTACAATTTCTACTCATAAAAGATCCTGTTTTGTGTTTCACTTAATTTATCATCCTCACTGAGAATCACAGATACCCGTGTGATATGTTTGTGAAGTATAACCAGCTATCTTCTCATTAATGTAATAATAAATACAAGCCTTATCATAATAAACAAGGAAGTTGTAAAAACACCAACTGGTAATGTTCCATCACTGACGGTTACCTCGGCAGAACATCAACTGTTCAATGCGATTTCGACAGAGTGCACAGCGGAACCATCCCAAGCGGTGACGGTACATTTCTCGCAGGCACCACACACAGAAAAAGTGGTCACAGGGATGACACCTGTGTGGAGCAACTGCGATGTCTTGGCAAATGGAACAGGTGAGATTCTGCAGATGTTCCTTCTTCTTCTCCTTCTCTATGATGTTTGATTCCACCTGTAATCGCAAAATACAGAAATCACTCTCATGGTCGTTGAACACTTGTGTGGAAATATACTATTTCTATCCAGAAACATGAACAATCGCAGCATCATCGATATTCATAATTGGTGATACTTGATGATTGATATTTGACCAAATATACATGTACGATTCAGGTGTGTGATGTGGAGGTGAATTGAGAGTTTTTAAAAGGTGAGCAGGTAAATAGAGGTAAATAAAGAAAAGGGAATGATCAACTGGTGAGAAGTATGGAGAAGAATGAAGGGGTTTGGAGGGGTTGGAGGGGGATAAGGATGAGAGATATTTACAAGGAATTAACATAAACCATTAACTAAAGATAGAATTGTTCAATGTTCACGTTGATTTCCACAAGTCGTGTTCGTCCTGGACATCAAAATTTCTCAATTTAAAAACAAAAACACTTTTTGAAATAATAAATGGTTAAATAAAAGATAAAACATCATCAGAATGTTGAACATCTTTAACCTTTCTTTTTATTAGTTCAACACGTGATCTTGAACCCGAATACCAAAGTGCAAGATTTTCAAAATCCATGAAAGACTCAGCAATGGCAACTTGGCCTGAAAAACCAAAATGGACGATCATACAAGGAGCTGCTTCTTCAATCCCTAAATAAAGCAGAACCTCCACCATCGCACCTCCCCCACCCCCTCAACACACACACACACACACACACACACACACACACATACACACACACACACACACACACACACACACACACACACACACCCTCGAACCCAACATACTTTTAATTGTTCACAATTGTTTTCTTCCTCTCTGTTCTTTCTTGACTTCCTCCCTTTGCTGAACCACTTCCGGATCTTCCGGAAAGGTTTTGATATTTTATCACCAACTCTCTCCCCCTGTGAAGAGGAAGGAGCTGAAGAATTGTTTTCCATCTCAACATCTTCGATCTACGGGATTAGTAAGGAACACACAAACCACATGTGATGAGTAAATTAAACATTCAAACTCAAGATCTTGATGAATAAACTAACAGGTTGATCAAAATGGTGAAAAATCCTTCACCCTTGGCATTCCAAAGATGGTTTTACATCAAAACTCATTTTTACTATTTTGTTTGTTTGGATAAAAGGGAGGGCTGGGGGGGGGGAGGGTGAATTTGAGGTGAATGTTGGTATTTTTGTGTATGTAATATGTAGACTTCCCCCAAAGGTTTGTCATGTCCAGGTTCGGTTGTGTGATTTGATCTATGAGTTGTTGTGCTGCTGTGTCCAACCAAATCAGATACAACCATTAATAAATTAAATAAATGTGAAAGTAAAAGGTTGTAAAGTTTGTAAATGAACTCATCCCACGTTAGATGGTTACCATTCATCGTTGTTACGGTGAAGTTAACTTGTTACCATGAACTGTTGGTAAAGAGTATAAAATGTAAATATCTGACGTGAGTGATGAGTGTTCGATGTTCTTTCATGGATTTATTTTGTTATCTTTTAACATTCCCAATTGGTTGTTATTGTTACTGTAACTGTAACTCACTCCGTGGATGATGGTGCGGACGGTTTATCTGGTTCTTCACGTTTATTTAGATTGTTCCGTTTACCCTGAACAATGGTTATGTTGATGGACGAGTGAACAACGAACAGGAACAGTCGATAATGTTCGGATTTAATCGGCAGTGAAAGAATCACGAATGAATAACGAAGATCTGTTCCGACAGCTTGAAAGAAAAGAAAACCCGATCGAGTTCCCATATTAACTAGTTACACATGTGACGAATCAAACTAGTGACAGAGCAGTAAGTGAAGGCCCATTATCGATAAACCAATTATTATAATTATTACCTCAGGATTCTCCTCTTCGTTCCTCCTTGTATTTTTCCTCCTCTTTCCACAACACCACATCTTGTTTCCTTCTCTGGAAGTTTACAAGAAATGGTTCTTACAATCGAGAAAGCTCCAGAAGGTTCGAACGTCGTGGACGACAAGTGGAACAACACGGCCACACGACCCGCTCAAACCAACGACGTTCAGAACTGGAACAACAAAGCCTTGTGCGTCACAATGGGAGGGGGTGGGGCTTCATCTCCATGGTTACCCTCAACAACAACAGTGTATCGAATAAACAAAAACACTGATGACGTTTCCTTACATATTGATTTTAGAAACATGGATTTTAAATAAAAAATTAATCGATTTCTATTCGGATCGTGAGAGAGGATCAATTTTCTCTTCGTCATTTTCCCGTTTTCTCATTTCATTTCATGCCGACCGCGCAGAGAGCAGTGAGATACCATGGTTACCGTCTGTGTGACGATCAAACAAAGTGGGAAATCAAACTTACTGGTTATCAGAGGGTTATGGAGGAGTAAATAACAGGAACAATAACTAATGTAACATGTTCGGTCGGGTGGTGTAAGAGGCGATGGGTAACATGGCGGTGAAACCCGGAATTTATTTATCTTTTTTAAACGTCTTTAAACATGTATTAAAATATAATTATATATTTAAACCTCTTTAATCGTTTATTAAAATATAATTATATATTTAAACCTCTTTAAACGTTTATTAAAATATAATTATATATTTAAACCTCTTTAAACGTTTATTAAAATATAATTATATATTTCAACCTCTTTAAACGTTTATTAAAATATAATTATATATTTAAACCTCTTTCAACCTGGTGTTGGCGCAGTGGTTGGGGAAGTGGCTTGGGACCCAAAAGGTCCTGAGTTCAAGCCCCATTGGGACACTGAATTAATATATGTATATGTATATATATATATATATATATATATATATATATATATATATATATATATATATATATATATATATATATATATATATATATATATATATATATATATTGTTGTGGTTGACGAAATTCACAAACCACCATTCAGGTCCCTGAGGTGAGATATCTCTGTAAGTAGATGTGTAGTTAGGCCCAAACCCGTTGTTTCGAGGGAATAAATGTCATTCAGTCGGGCTGCGACTTCAGGATAGCCGTTTTTCTTTTACTATCTTTATTTTGGACCAGCCGCCATTACTACGCCATTACTACCACCACCAACCACGTCTCAACAGCCATCACACAACAACCACCAACCACAACGCCGCTTCACAACAACAGCCACGACCTTTACCGTCACAACTCGCCACCATCGCATCACCACCATTCTTGCGCCACTTGTGGGCACCGATACTGGACTCGTGCAGGGCACGCACCGAGCAGCGTGTTCAGAAACATCACAGACTTTCCGAGAAAAACGGATCAAAAACGACTCACGCCCACTTCTGTTCCGTCCTATCGGAGAGCGTGGGGCGATTTGGGCCCGCCTCCAGGGCGTTGGAGTGAGGTCGCTATATGCAAATTCATGGATCAAAAAGCATTCACGCCCACTTTTCCTCGGTCCAATGGGGAGCCAGTTAGAGGTGAAGGGTCGGAGGTAAAGGGTCAAAGGTGGGGGAGCGAGGCCACGGGGGATATAAACGGCTGCGTTCGTCAGTCAAGGCAGTTCGAGTTCGAGTTCACGGTTGGGAGTTGTCGGTGGAGCTGGGAAGAAGAGGACGGAGCTATGGAGAGGTGGCGGCGGCGAAGGCGATCGAGGGGGTGCTCGAGTCGGAGTCGGGGAGCTGCGGAGGGAGAGGCCAGCGGCGCGACCGAGGTCGAGGTGGAGACGCTCGTCGCGGGACCCGAGACAGGGTGATATCCTCCTCCCCCCCGAGCATCAACAACCCCCTCCTGTTTCCCCCCGCGCTGAGATAGTGCGACAAGGGGGCCCCTTTCCCACCCCCGACCAGACACTGTCCGCGAGGCCCGCGGAGTTGAGGCGCCACCGCCGCTTTGCGTCTCATCATCAGACGGGTAGGCCCGACACGGTCTCGGCCCCAGGCCCGCCTACCCCCCTCATCCTGGAGGGTGGTTCTTTTTCTTTTGCTTTGGGTATCTGTGTTGTCGGCGCCGTCTGTGAAGTAAAATTGTATAAGTGTTGCCGTGTGCTCGGTAGTCGGATAGCTCTGCATTGTGTTTCTCTTTTATATTTGCTTTTTGTGTAATATTGTGTTTCTTCTCCTTTTACATGTGCTTTTGGTGTAATTGTATATGTGTGCTTCCCGTTCATCGCGAAATAAATGCGAGTTATGTTGAACTGTTTTCCCGCTTCACTTCATCTTTTCTTTCATTGAATCTCCATCTTGCTTCACGTAAAGGGTTGGTCGTGGGCTAAAACGCCCGATAATTAATCGAACTGTCGAGGCCGACGAATAACACCGCTCGGTTATCCCGATAGTACGGAACGGGTCGCTTAAAGTGGCCCGTGTCCGAAGTCGACCTGCGGCGAGGTGCGATCGCCCGGTCTACCCTCCGTGTGGGTACTTAGGTAGGTCGAATTTGGCGAGCAACCCTATCCCACGCGGGGGCCGATTGGCACGATCGTGGTGAGACCGAAAGGTCCACCCGTGACTAGTTCCCGGCGTTAGTCCGAGAGGGTCACGACTGGATTGTCCGTCCGGTGGGCGACGTGCCGCGATTCGAGTTACGTGGCCGTGCGCACGCCGGCGGGCGCGAATCCGCAACAATAAATATATATATATATATATATATATATATATATATATATATATATATATATATATATATATATATATATATATACACATATATACATATTGTTACGTTTGAGGGGGGGGTATGCATTCAAAGGGTAATTTGGATGTTTAATTAGGTATGCCATGCTGTTCGAGTTTACCAGGATCTCGATGTAATAAGTAGCAATTCAGTGGTGATAAGTTGTCTAGTAAATGTTCATTTCTTCAAGGGGGGAAATGATAATTGTCACGTAATTAGATAGGGACACGGGATAGGGTAAGTGTGTCTGCGTAAACCCCTTTTGGTATTCTCTGGAGGCTGGCCGTGACGTCACAGGACAGTGCAGCGGATGGCTCCGCCCCGTGGTCACGATTGGCAGAAGACGACGGCGGTGGGCCAATAAACGGCTCGATTGGAAGTGACGAGGACGGGAGGATAAAAAGGTTCTGTTCGGGGTCGAAAAGGAAGAGGAAGAAGATCGGGACAAAACGATCGTGTTTTTTTGGTGTGGAGGCTGTTGTGCGGAGAGCGTCCTTGTTGTTGTGCTGATTCGATCGTGTTCTTGATCGTGTCTTGGAGCCTTGCTGAGCCTCGTGCCTCACATTGGTTGGCTCTGGGGTTCTGCTGACTCGGAGTACAGGGTCGAACGGCGGGCGGACCTGCCTCCCTCTCCTGCTCGCAACTTGGCGCCAGAACTGGTTCCCTGGCGGCTGTGAGCGGACTTGGGCCAAGACCAGGAGGTCGACAGCACCACGGTTTCTCCTGCCCCCCTGACGAGAGCAAGGCCGGCTCGTCCGACGCCGATCCAGGGACAGTTGCGTCCACAACCCGGTCCAGCCTGACCACCAGAAATAGCTAAAATAGTGTGCGTGTGCGTGTGTGTGTGTGTGTGTGTGTGTGCGTGCGTGCGTGCGTGCGTGCGTGCGTGCGTGCGTGCGTGCGTGCGTGCGTGCGTGCGTGCGTGCGTGTGTGTGTGCTTGGCGCCTTTGAGGGTTTGAGATCTGTATATTCATTGGAATTGTCTGTGTTTTTCCCCACGCCCGATCCCACACCATCCCGTCGAATCGCCCCGGATCCCTTTTCTTGCCGAGTCTTGTTATTTCTGGTTAATAGTAAAAACAAATAAACATCATCAACTCAGTGAAAAGTGACTCGTGCCACCTTCCTCGTCCCGTTTGCGGTAGAGCGATTAGAACCTCCATGTTTGGGTTATAAATAAATAAACCGCCTCCATCGTTTCAGCTCATTCTACGTTGGCGGGACTGTTCAAGTCCCGTGGACGTCACAATATATACCAAGTCGAAAACACCAGGGGGTTGACTCAGCCTGCCATCCTTCCGAGGTCGGCGAAATGAGTACCAGTTGTACTGGGCCCGGTGTATGCCCCAGTTAGAATAGCTGTACCATATCCCTGTGTGTCGTAAGAGGCGACCAGGGTTGCGTCAGGAAGGGCATCCGGCGTAAAAACCTATGCCAAATCATTATGCGGACAACAAAACGAATTTCCATGCCGGATTGGTCGAGGCCCGGATTACCAACGACCGCCACTGGTACTGGTGGTCAGCAGGGTACCAGTGGAAATTGTGCTACTGCTGGGCAAAGGAGGAGAAGGAGACGGGGAAGGCGGGTCCAGAGGCAGTGGGAGAGGGGGAAGGGTAGAAGTTTGGAGGTGAGAGTTGAAACGATGACTGGCAAAGGGCGAGAGTTGGCTGATATGATGGAGAGAAGAAAGGTGGACATACTGTGTGTACAAGAGACCAAGTGGATGGGGAGTAAGGCTCGGAGCATTGGAGGTGGTTTCAAACTGTTCTACCATGGTGTGGATGGGAGGAGAAATGGTGTCGGGTAATCCTGAAGGAAGATTATGTCAAGAGCGTATTGGAGGTGAGGAGAGTGTCTGACCGAGTGATGAGTGTGAAGTTGGAAATTGAAGGGGTGATGATGAATGTCATCAGTACATATGCCCCACATATGGTGTGTGAGATGGAGTATTAAGAAGATTTCTGGAGTGAATTAGATGAAGTGGTGGAGAGTGTAGCCAAGGATGAAAGAGTGGTGATTGGAGCAGATTTTAATGGACATGTTGGGGAAGGGAATAAAGAGGATGAGGAGGTGATGGGGAGGTACGGTCTCCACAAGAGAAATGTGGAAGGGCAAATGGTGGTGGAGTTTGCAAAAAGAATGGAAATGGTAGTGGTAAATACGTATTTCAAGAAGAAGGAGGAACACAGGGTGACATACAAGAGTGGAGGAAAGTGCACACAGGTGGATTACATCTAAAGCAGGAGATGCAACCTGAAAGAGATTAGTGACTGTAAGGTGGTGGCAGGGGAGAGTGTAGCTCGACAGCATCGATTGGTGGTTTGTAGGATGACTTTAGAGGTGAGGTTGAGGAAGAGAGTGAGGGCTGAACCAAGGACCAGATGGTGGAAGCTGAAGGAGGAAGACTGTTGCGTGAAATTTAGGGAGGAGGTGAGACAGGCGTTGGATGGTGGTCAAGATGGGTGGGATGATTGGGCAACGATAGCAGAAGTTGTGAGGGAGATAGCGAGGAAGGTACTTGGTGTGACATCTGGACAGAGGAAGGAAGATAAGGAGACTTGGTGGTGGAATGAGGAAGTACAGGAAAGTATAAGGAAGAAGGGGTTGGCGAAAAAGAAGTGGGATAGTCAGAGAGATGAAGAAAGTAGGCAGGAGTTCAAGGAGTGGCGGCGAAAGGCGAAAAGAGAGGTGGCAAAAGCCAAGGATAAGGCATATGACGAGCTGTATGAGAAGTTAGATGCAAAAGAAGGGGAAAAGGATTTATACCGATTGGCAAGACAGAGGGTCTGAGTTGGGAAGGATGTGCTGCAGGTTAGGGTGATAAAGGACGCAAATGGGAATGTGCTCACGAGCGAGGACAGTGTGTTGCGAAGGTGTATGGAGTACTTTGAGGAGCTGATGAATGAAGAAAATGAGAGAGAGAAGGTTGGAAGAGGTGGAGATCGTGAATCTGGAAGTGGGGTGGATCAGAAAGGATGAAGTGAGGACTGCTATGAAGAAGATGAAAAGTGGAAAGGCGGTTGGCCCAGATGGTTTTCCAGTTGAGGCATGGAAGTGCTTCGGAGAGATGGCAGTGGGGTTGTAAACCAGATTGTTTAATAAAGTCTTGGAAAGTGAGAGGATGCCGGAGGAGTGGAGATTAAGTGTTCTGGTTCCGATTTTCAAGAATAAGGGTGATGTGCAGAGCTGTGGAAATTACAGAGGGATAAAGTTGTTAAGCCACACCATGAAGTTGTGGGAAAGAGTAGTGGAAGCTAGGTTGAGAGGAGAGGTGACGATCTGTGAGCAGCAATATGGGTTTATGCCAGGAAAGAGCACCACTGATGCGATGTTTGCTTTGAGAATGTTGATGGAGAAGTTTTGGGAAGGCCAGAAGGAGTTACCTTGTGTGTTTGTGGATTTAGAGAAAGCTTATGATAGGGTGCCAAGAGAGGAGTTGTGGCATTGTATGAGGAAGTCGGGAGTGGTGGAGAAGTATGTGAGGATCGTGCAGGATATGTATGAGGACAGTGTGACAGCAGTGAGGTGTGCGGTAGGAATGACGGACCGGTTTAAGGTAAAAGTGGGATTGCACCAAGGATCGACTCTGAGCCCTTTCCTGTTTGCAATGGTGATGGACAGGTTGACGGACGAGATCAGACTGGAGTCCCCATGGACTATGATGTTCGCGGATGACATCCTGATCTGTAGGGAGAGTAGGGAGCAGGCTGAGGTGAGCCTCGAGGAGTGGAGGTACGCACTGGAGAGAAGGGGAATGATAGTCAGTCGGAGTAAGACGGAGTACATGTGCGTAAATGAGACGGAGGGTGGTGGTATGGTGTGGTTGCAAGGAGTTGAGGTGGGGAAGGTGGATTGGTTTAAATACTTGGGATCAACTGTCCAAAGTAACAGAGTGTGGGAGAGAAGTGAAAAAGAGAGTGCAGTCAGGATGGAGTGGGTGGAGAAGAGTTGCAGGAATGATTTGTGACAGAAGGGTAGCTGCAAGAGTGAAGGGGAAAGTATTGTTGTGGTTGACGAAATTCGCAAACCACCATTCAGGTCCCTTAGGTGAGATATCTCTGTAAGTATATGTGCAGTTAGGCCCAAACCCGTTGTTTCGAGGGAATAAATGTCATTCATTCGGGCTGCGACCCTTCTCGATAGCCGTTTTTCTTTTACTATCTTTATTTTGGACCAGCCGCCATTACTACCACCACCAACCACGTCTCAACAGCCATCACACAACAACCACCAACCGCAACACCGCTTCACAACAACAGCCACGACCTTTACCGTCACAACTCGCCCTCGCAACTATCGCATCACCGTCATTCCCACGCCGCTTGTGGGCACCGATACTGGACTTGTGCAGGGCGCGCACCGAGCAGCGGGTGCAGAGGCACAGCCTTTCCGAAGAAAACGGATCAAAAACGACTCACGCCCACTTCTGTTCCGTCCTATCGGCGAGCATGGGGCGATTTGGCCCCGCCTCCAGGTGCGTTGGAGTAATATCGCTATATGCAAATTCATGGATCAAAAAGCATTCACGCCCACTTTTCCTCGGTCCAATGGGGAGCCAGTTAGAGGTGAAGGGTCGGAGGAAAAGGGTCGAAGGTGAAGGAGCGAGGCCACGGGGCATATAAGGGGCTGCGTTCGTCAGTCAAGGAGTTAAGAGTTCGGAGTGAGTCAAGAGTACGGAGGGGAGAGAGTGAAGAGTTCAGAGCCAGTGAAGAGTTGGGACGAGTCAAGAGAGGAGACGGAGAGGGCGGTTGGACGGAGCTGTGGAGAGGTGGCGGCGGCGAAGACGGTCGAGGGGGTGCTCGTGTCGGAGTTGGGGAGCTGCGGAGGGAGAGGCCGGCGGCGCGACCGAGGTCGTGGTGGAGACGCTCGTCGCGGGACCCGAGACAGGGAGATATCCTCCTTCCCCCCGAGCATCAACAACCCCCTCCTGTTTCCCCCCGCGCTGAGATAGTGCGAGAAGGGGGCCCCGTTCCCACCCCATACCAGGCAGTCCCAGCGAGGCCCGCGGAGTCGGGGCGCCAGCGCCATTTTGCGGCTCATCACCAGACGGGTAGGCCCGACGCGGTCTCGGCCCCAGGCCCGCCTACCCCCCTCATCCTTGAGGGTGGTCCTTTTCTTTTGCTTTGAGTGTATGTGTTGTCGGCGCCGTCTGTGAAGTAAAACTGTATAAGTGCTGCCGTGTGCTCGGTAGTCGGTTAGATCTGCATTGTTGCATTTGCTTTTTGTGTATTATTGTGCTTCTTCTTTTACATTTGCTTTTGGTGTAATTGTATATGTGTGCTTTCCGTTCATCGCGAAATAAATGTGCTTTATGTTGAACTGTTTTCCCGTTTCGCTTCGTCTTTTCCTTTATTGAATCTCCATCTTACTTCACGTAAAGGGTTGGTCGTGGGCAAATACGCCCGATAATTAATCGAACCGTCGAGGCCGACGATAACACCGCTCGGTTATCCCGATAGTACGGAACGGGTCGCTTAAAGTGGCCCGTGTCCGAAGTCGACCTGCGGCGAGGTGCGATCGCCCGGTCTACCCTCCGTGTGGGTACTTAGGTAGGTCGAATTTGGCGAGCAACCCTATCCCACGCGGGGGGCCGATTGGCACGATCGTGGTGAGGCCGAAAGGCCCACCCGTGACTAGTTCCCGGCGTTAGTCCGAGAGGGTCACGACGGGATTGTCCGTCCGGTGGGCGACGTGCCGCGATTCGAGTTACGTGGCCGTTCGCACGCCGGCGGGCGCGAATCGGCAACAATGGTGTCAAGGTCGTGCGATATAAACTCATCGCCCTCCTCGCGGAACTGGTATCGGAGAATGGGAAAACGGGCTCTCCTGTCTCCAGCTAAATTCACGAGAATCGGTCCAGGGGTGAGAGGAGCGACCCCCGATTCCCTCCAAATTACGAGCGATTCAAATTAACCCTTTACGAGAAATAAGATGGCGTCTCAAGGCGAGCGGGAGCCGGGGGTATTAGAAATGTATATGTGTAGTAATGTAGGATCCATGGTCCAGGATGAAATCCCCGTGCAGGAAATGTTGGTTGTGCAGGAACACGAACTCGTCCAACTGAACCCAGAGCCCGAAATAGGTGCGGCGGCGGCCGCGGTGTATGACACCTCCCCACAACCCCTCCGCCAAAACCTCCCGATCCTGGCCGAATCGGCTCACCCAAGCGCACCCGACATGGCCCAGCTATTCGCCATGCTGGCGGCAATGACAGCGAGGATGGATACAAACACAAATGAAATGAAAAACGAAATAAAAGGCATGAACAAGCAAATGAACGAAATGAAAACGAAAATGGAAACAAACGCACTCGAAATGAAAAAACTGCGGGGTGAGACGCAGAACATGGGCCAAAGCCTGCAGGCGGGCATGAAGGCAGTGGCCAGGGAGCTCAAAATGGCGATTCCACGTGTGGGAGCGAACGAGCTGGGAGGGAGTGCAACGGCTGTCGGGCCGCGGTGGAGGCGGGTAAGGAAAAATAATTCGGGAGACAAGAGACGAGGTGAAAGTAATTGGGAGGGAGAGAAAAGAACAATCAATAAGGAAAGCAAGGATGAGGTATGCGGAGATCGTGAAAGAGCAAGGAGTGAAAAACAGGGAAGGACGGGAGCGACTTAAAGAGAAAGCAAGGTTGACCTACTTAAAGATAAGGGAAAGACGCCAGAAAGAAGCGGAGACTAATAGACAGGAGGGGACAACAGAAATTTATAAATGTATAGAGACACGGGAGACAGAAAAAATAGAGGAGAGACTGCATGATAATGACAAGGCTAGAGACGTACACACACACGGAGGTAGTGGAGGATAGTGAGGGTGAGCTCGCGGAGCGTGTAGGGACCCAGTGCGAGCAGCTGGATGGCCTCCTCCAGGAACGAGGGGAGGGAGTATGCCCCCTTGAGGCGAGTCACGACCAGGTGAGTTCGGTCGTGCTTTGCGAGTTCGAGGGGAGGAGTGCTGTGGACGGGTGCACGCCGAGCTTGGGGGGTATAGAGGCCCCGGAGACCCTTGTGGGGACACGAATCCCCAGTGTGGTTGTCCCGGTGTGTGTGGTGTCGAGGTGTGTGTTCACGAGTGTGGCGAAATGCGTGCTGCAACGCACGCATAGCGTGGGTGCAAGGGCGTGTGTGAGAGCGACCGGGTGGGTGACAAAGACCCCGTGTGTGGAAGCGACCCCGTGTGTGAGTGGTGTGGTGGCGAGTGTGCCGGAGTGCGTGCTTCCCAGCACGCCGTGTGCAAAAGGGGCACCGCAAGTGGAAGAGGCCGTGTGTGTGAGTGAAAAGGCCAGTATGAATGGAGCAGCACGAGTGAGTGAAAGGCCGCGAGTGAGAGGAGCAACGTGTGCGAGGGAGGTAGCATGCGTGAGTGAGCGGCCGAGTGTGAGAGAGACAGCGTGTGCAAGGTCGTTGTGTGTAAGGGAGATGTCGGTCGGCATGTGTGAACATGCAGCCGCGTCTCCCGGTGTGAGTTTAATGGTGAGGTGTGTCAGCGTCGTAACACGCAGGTGTGCGTGGGTCGAATGGCGACGACGGCGACATGTGAGGAAAGAAAGCCGAGTAGCGGCTGTAGTTGTTTCGGGGACCGTGCCGGGTTCACCCGGCAGTGAGCACGAGGTCCGTGCTGTGCAACGCACGAGGCCCCCACGTGCTCGCTTACGAGAGTGAAGTCCCGGTCCGGAAACGCACGCGGTGGATTTGCCGATCCCGCGGACGGACAAAGTTTAGGCAGGATTACGGATTTGGACCGGACGGGTTCTCCACGCGATCGTGTGTGTTAAGCTCCAACGGGCAAAGCACATGTGTTTGCGTGGGGAACCCCTCGAGACGTGGGGCTTGTGTTTTTTTTATGCGCACGGTGACGTCATAGCTGCACGTGGGGTTGGAATCCGGCAGGAGGGGTATCCCTGCCGGATGGTACCGTCCAAGGAGGGACGAGGTACACGTGCAGCTGCATGACGTCACGGGCAGGTGCAAAGTGCGCGAGCTGTGAGTTGCCGCGCTGGTGCTGCGCATGTGAAAAAAAAAAAAAGCAAGCCTCACTTTCGGGTGCACAGGATTCCTGGGCAAGGGGTGGAAGACCCCCTTGACTAGGGCACAGGATGGAAACTAGTTAGGGGGAAGGGTTAACTTAGTTAGACCGACTTCATGGGGCAGGGGTAAGTCCTCATGGAGTCCGTGGAATGGATTAGTTAGAGGGATTGTAGCCAGATTTAGGTTGGGAAATAAAATGATTTTTTATTGATTTGGAGACAGTGACAGACTTTGGATGTGTAGAGTTGACGTAGCTTAGCTACGTAGTGTTAAAAGGAACGTGCTGTAGTTTAAGGGACGACGTGGGAGCACGAGTTAGTTAGGGGATGCAGTTAGAAGGATGGCAGAGTTCAGCGGTGAGTGTGTTGAAGAGTTGGTGAGTGAAGTGGAAGCATGTGCTTGGTGAGTGAGTGAGGCCAGCGGGTCTGTGTGAGTGGAGCGAATGGGGAATGCATGGTGCGATGAGTGATTGGGGGGAGGAGTGACCCGCCCAAGGGACCCCGGGGTCAGTGTAGAGTGAGTTTGGGGGTTCGTTAAATTTAAAAATGGAGGTCGTTTTGTTGTTGGTGGGTGTGTAGGCTCGAAACCCGTTTGGAGGGGTGCAGGAGCCCTGTTGACGGGCTGGGAGCGTGGCTGCGAAAGGTGAGTATCGCTGAGTGGGTACCCCGGGCACCAGGCTAGTCGGCCGTGGTAGGCCAAGGGCCCATGGGGGGCCGGGATAGCGTAGTGGGCACGGGTGCGCCTGCTTGGTGCGAGGGCCCGGGGTGCCATTAGCCGCGTGGGCAGTGTTGTGGGAACGGGTGACCCTCGGAAAAGGGCCTGGGAAGCCAGCCTGCCACGTGTGCGTTTCAGGGGAGGTGCCATGGGGGGCACTCCCCGGTGTTTAGGGAGCTGGTAGGCTCGGAGGCAGTGTAGTGCCCGGGGTGCCATAGCGGGAGATTCGGCAGAGGGTCGTGCCTGCCAAAGGGAGCCACGTGTCCCAGCCATGAGACCGTGTGAGGGCACGGAGAGAAAATTGGGGGGGCAAGGCCCGAAATTGTGAGGACACCAACACAGGCGACGGGAATCTGGGTTGTTAGAACCAATAGTTTAAGCGCGAGGCGCTTGTTGAAAGCCCCGGGGTAGTTTAACAGTTAAATGGTTAGGGTAGATAGGAAGTGTACCCCTCCGCACCATCCATCCCCTCACTCTCGTTGTGGGCCGCTGGACCCACTTTGTGTTATAGATCGCTGAAGTCTGGGGAGGCCATTCTGAGGCTTCGTTGGGCCTCGACACAGGACGCTAGCTCTCCCTTGTTCCCCTCCGGGAAGGGAACGTAGGGGTTGGGAGTAGGCTGGGTGACAGGATAGGTTAGCCGAACAAGGACGATAAAGGGGGTTAGGGGACGATTTATAGTGGGGAAGTAAAAAAAAAAAAAAAAAAGTTGGGGCTAAATTGGGGTTTGACAAATTAAGGGAGTGGGTATAGACAATGACAGGCAAAGGCGATAGGTTGGGAGGGCGACCGTAGGGTAGGTCCGAGCCCGCCTTCCGAGTGGCCAGCACCACCGCACTCCCTCCACCAACCTCCACCGAACGGCAAAGGCTGGCCAGCTTCATCTGCTGGCTGCGTTGCTGCAAGGCAAAGGCCGGCCCACTTCATCGGCAGCTGTTGTTTTGCTGCAAGGCCTGTGCCGGCTGGATCATCTGCAGCTGTGGTACTTCAAGGCCTGTGCCGGCCAGTTCATCTGCCGGCTGGGTTTGCCTGCAGCGGCCTTCTTCTGCGGGCTGTGTTTGCCTGCTGCCTTTGCCATGTCATGCCCACTGCCCACGTTCACCAGCCCCGTTCAATTTTGCTTTGCCCCCCCCCCCCTGTTCATTTCCATGCGCGCCGGGATCATCGTAAAAGCAACAGTTTGCAAGCTGCAAGAACTGCCCTGTTGGCAGCTACAACACGGGCCTGCAGTGGCGGCCCGTGCACCGTGTTTGCGTTCAGTTCAAACCATTCATCCATCCATTCGTTGTGTTCATTGCGTGTGCCACTTGAGCTGGCACGGAGACTACGTTTGTGCAGCCCATGCACCGTTGTGGTTCACTGCGTTCAGTTCAAAAGGGAAGGCCTTGGACTGCGTGTGAGCAGCCAGCCACGTTCCCTGTCACCTGCATTGTTTGAGCCAGAGACTTCATGCGAGCAGCCTGGCTCCCTGCTAACTGCTTTCTTTTTGCAGAGTTCATTGATCCTGGGCCATGGTTTAGTGTAAAATTTGTAAGTTAAGGTAAGATGTACTGTAAATATGAGTGCGCCCCCGGCATGTCTGTCTTAGCGCCGGCAATTTTATTTAAGTCGTCCGTGTGAGTTGGTTTGTTCAGGTAGTTACTCAGCCCTCAGGTTATTTATTTTGGGGACACGAATACCATGAATGTCGCACTCAGGGATCCGTAGGTAAAATGTACTAGGGGAAAACTACACATGATGGCACACGAAAATTTGACGACTCGGGACGAGTCTGTAAAAAGGGGAGGGGGTAGTGTTGTGGTTGACGAAATTCGCAAACCACCATTCAGGTCCCTTAGGTGAGATATCTCTAAGTATATGTGCAGTTAGGCCCAAACCCGTTGTTTCGAGGGAATAAATGTCATTCATTTGGGCTGCGACCCTTCTAGATAGCCGTTTCTTTTACTGTCTTTATTTTGGACCAGCTGCCATTACTACCACCACCAACCACGTCTCAACAGCCATCACACAACAACCACCAACCGCAACACCGCTTCACAACAACAGCCACGACCTTTACCGTCACAACTCGCCCTCGCAACCATCGCATCACCGTCATTCCCACGCCGCTTGTGGGCACCGATACTGGACTCGTGCAGGGCGCGCACCGAGCAGCGGGTGCAGAGGCACAGCCTTTCTGAAGAAAACGGATCAAAAACGACTCACGCCCACTTCTGTTCCGTCCTATCGGCGAGCGTGGGGCGATTTGGCCCCGCCTCCAGGTGCGTTGGAGTAATATCGCTATATGCAAATTCATGGATCAAAAAGCATTCACGCCCACTTTTCCTCGGTCCAATGGGGAGCCAGTTAGAGGTGAAGGGTCAGAGGAAAAGGGTCGAAGGTGAAGGAGCGAGGCCACGGGGCATATAAGGGGCTGCGTTCGTCAGTCAAGGAGTTAAGAGTTCGGAGTGAGTCAAGAGTACGGAGGGGAGAGAGTGAAGAGTTCGGAGCCAGTGAAGAGTTGGGACGAGTCAAGAGAGGAGACGGAGAGGGCGGTTGGACGGAGCTGTGGAGAGGTGGCAGCGGCGAAGACGGTCGAGGGGGTGCTCGTGTCGGAGTCGGGGAGCTGCGGAGGGAGAGGCCGGCGGCGCGACCGAGGTCGTGGTGGAGACGCTCGTCGCGGGACCCGAGACAGGGAGATATCCTCCTTCCCCCCGAGCATCAACAACCCCCTCCTGTTTCCCCCCGCGCGGAGATAGTGCGAGAAGGGGGCCCCGTTCCCACCCCATACCAGGCAGTCCCAGCGAGGCCCGCGGAGTCGGGGCGCCAGCGCCATTTTGCGGCTCATCACCAGACGGGTAGGCCCGACGCGGTCTCGGCCCCAGGCCCGCCTACCCCCCTCATCCTTGAGGGTGGTCCTTTTCTTTTGCTTTGAGTGTATGTGTTGTCGGCGCCGTCTGTGAAGTAAAACTGTATAAGTGTTGCCGTGTGCTCGGTAGTCGGTTAGATCTGCATTGTTGCATTTGCTTTTTGTGTATTATTGCGCTTCTTCTTCTTTTACATTTGCTTTTGGTGTAATTGTACATGTGTGCTTTCCGTTCATCGCGAAATAAATGTGCTTTATGTTGAACTGTTTTCCCGTTTCGCTTCGTCTTTTCCTTTATTGAATCTCCATCTTACTTCACGTAAAGGGTTGGTCGTGGGCAAATACGCCCGATAATTAATCGAACCGTCGAGGCCGACGATAACACCGCTCGGTTATCCCGATAGTACGGAACGGGTCGCTTAAAGTGGCCCGTGTCCGAAGTCGACCTGCGGCGAGGTGCGATCGCCCGGTCTACCCTCCGTGTGGGTACTTAGGTAGGTCGAATTTGGCGAGCAACCCTATCCCACGCGGGGGGCCGATTGGCACGATCGTGGTGAGGCCGAAAGGCCCACCCGTGACTAGTTCCCGGCGTTAGTCCGAGAGGGTCACGACGGGATTGTCCGTCCGGTGGGCGACGTGCCGCGATTCGAGTTACGTGGCCGTTCGCACACCGGCGTGCGCGAATCCGCAACAGTATATAAGACGGTAGTGAGACCAGCTATGTTGTATGGTTTGGAGGCGGTGGCACTGACAAAAAGACAGGAAGCGGAGCTGGAGGTGGCAGAGTTAAAGATGCTGCGATTCTCGTTGGGAGTGACGAGTATGGATAGGATAAGAAATGAGTATATTAGAGGGACAGCGCAGATAGGACGGTTTGGAGACAAAGTGAGAGAGGCGAGATTGAGATGGTTTGGACATGTGCACAGGAGGGAAACGGAGTATATCGGGAGAAGGATGTTGAAGATGGAGCCGCCAGGCAGGAGGAGAAGAGGAAGGCCAAAGAAGAGGTTCATGGATACGGTGAGGGCGGACATGTGGGTGGTTGGAGTGTCAATGGAAGATGTGGAGGATAGAGTGAAATGGAGACGGTTGATCCGCTGTGGTGACCCCGAACGGGAGCAAGCCGAAAGCGGAAGAAGAAGATTTTAACCTCTTTAAACGTTTATTAAAATATAATTATATATTTAAACCTCTTTAAACGTTTATTAAAATATAATTATATATTTAAACCTCTTTAAACGTTTATTAAAATATAATTATGTATTTAAACCTCTTAAAACGTTTATTAAAATAATATGGAATACGCAAAGCCGAGAAGCAAACGTAGAATTCTTCTTACATTCACTTCTTAAAAATATATCAAATTAAACAGTCTTTTTGCGATGAATAAATAAATATTACCTCAACATTACCTTCACAACGACAACTCCACCGCCAAGAACAGGATCTCATCGAAAAAATTAATATGACCTCAACATTACCTTCACAACGACAACTACACCGCCAAGAACAGGATCTCATCTGAAAAAATAAATATTACCTCAACATTACCTTCACAACGACAACTACACCGCCAAGAACAGGATCTCATCTAAAAAAAATTAACATTTTCTCAACATTACCTTCACAACGACAACTACACCGCCAAGAACAGGATCTCATCTAAAAAATTAATATTACCTCAGCATTACCTTCACAACGACAACTACACCGCCAAGAACAGGATCTCATCTAAAAAAAATACTGGATTGAACGTAGAATTCTTCTTACATTCGCTTCTGACTTTACCTATAACTTGTTCACAACTGTAAACGCAATTTCCGGTTACTTCGGCCTGGATTCGGGATCAGCGATCAAATAATGTCAATCACGATTAAAAATTATTTTTTGATGATGCGAGAGATATCTTTATTAAAATCAGTGGAGGAAATATACACCATGTCTGATATTATTTGGGTCTTTCATGTCTCCGACGATTCCTTTGTCTCCCGGCAAGTATCATTCCCCATGACAAAACCGGAAACAAAAAAAAAACCAGAAGCAAAAAACAACCGGAAGGAAAAGGGTCAGAGGCAACGGCACGGATTCGAAATCGTCAGGGGTATTGTGTTGTTGTTGTTGTTGTTGTTTCCTATTCTCTCATGTGCACACGTAAAGTATGAAGCTCACTGCGTTCGCTATAATTATATATTTAAACCTCTTTGAACGTTTATTAAAATATAATTATATATTTAAACCTCTTTAAACGTTTATTAAAATATAATTATATATTTAAACCTCTTTAAACGTTTATTAAAATATAATTATATATTAAAACACTGTATTACACAAATCACTTTCATCATACTTCCAAAAACCTCCAGTTTTACAGGGTGTGTTCAGTTGGTGAGTTTCTTGTGGAAAACTCGCCAAGTGGCTGAAGCACTCAAGCAAGCACTTCGCGAGAAACCGTTCATAAGGAACGGCCGGCTTGGCGAGCGCCAGCTTCCTGCTTGGAAAATGAACACACCTGAGCACTTGGAGAGAATTAATTATTTTATTTTATTTTTACAATCTTTACTCGTCCCCGTTGGTTTTGGTTCGATCAGGGGTCCAAGTCCTTTCGATGGGGGTCTACTCCACGGACGTTGTCCGCCAACGTACTGGGTTGGGGTCTCTTGAAACAAGGAAATCTAACACAGGTGGAGGCCATTCAGCCCATCATACCTGCAAAAACACCACACTAATTTATCTACACAAGATCGAAGGAAGAAAAAGCAAAAAAAATGTTTTTAATTGATGAAATAATGTTTTTTTTTTCTTTCGGGGGAGGAGGCATGGGATTCGTTAAAAATCCACAACATCAACCACACAACCCTCCCTCCCCCCCCCTTGACAAGACCCCCACCAACAGCACTCTGGACACATACACACAAACACCCATCAATGCTCAAACTACCTAAAAGTCAAACCAACATCCCCATACCCCTGAAACTCTATAACTTCCAAGGTACCGATCTAATTCTAATTTAAACTTATCGACTGTTTCTGCTGCCACGACCTTTCAAGGGAGACCATTCCAAGCATGAACGACTCTCTGAGTGAAAGTCCCCTGTCTTACTACCGTCTTAACTCTCCTCTTCTTTACTCCCAGGCTATGGCCCCTGGTCCACCCACTGTCTTCTCCATTAAATAATTAATCTGCACTTATTTTATCGATACCTTTCATTTTCTTGAACATCTCGATCATATCTCCTCGAAACCGCCTCCTTTCTTGGTGAAAGCCCTGTCTCATTCAGCCTCTTCTCGAAGCTGAGTCGAGCTTGGCCTGCAATCAATCTATTGGACCTATTCTGAACCCTCTCCATGAGAGTGATGTCCTTCCTGAGTTGTGGTGGCCAAACCTGCACAAAATATTCCAGATGAGACCCTCACTAAAGTCCTGTACAATGTTAACACCACCTCTTGTGATTTATAAATGATCCCTCTCCAAATACAACCTCAAACCCTATTTACTTTCCCAAGAACTCTCTGGAACTGTGCTGCCTTCTTCCCTCCTATATCTATTACCACCGCCAGATCCTTCTCCTGTGTGACACACCACAAAATTACCCCTTGCATCGTGTAATCTCTATTTTCCTTGTTCTTCCCCATCCCCAACACCTTACACTAGCTCAGGTTAAATTACATCAACCAGTCTTTTGCCCAATCCATAAAAGTATGAATACTGTTGCGGATTCGCGCCCGCCGGCGTGCTGACGGCCACGTATCTCGAATCGCGGCACGTCGCCCACCGGACGGACAATCCAGTCGTGACCCTCTCGGACTAATGCCGGGAACCAGTCACGGGTGGACCTTTCGGTCTCACCGCGATCGAGCCAATCAGCCCCCGCGTGGGATAGGGTTGCTCGCCAAATTCGACCTACCTAAGTACCCACGCGGAGGGTAGACCGGGCGATCGCACCTCGCCGCAGGTCGACTTCGGACACGGGCCACTTAAGCGACCCGTTCCGTACTATCGGGATAACCGAGCGGTGTTATTCGTCGACCTCGACGGTTCGATTAATTATCGGGCGTATTCAGCCCACTACCAACCCTTTACGTGAAGCAAGATGAGGATTCAATGAAAGAAATGACGAAGCGAAGCGGGAAACAGTTCAACACAAAGCACATTTATTCGCGACGAACGGAAAGCACACATACAATTCCACCAAAAGCACACAGAAAAGACACAATGCAATTTACACAAAAAGCAAATGTAAAAGCGAAAACACAATGCAGAGCTAATACCGAATACCGAGCACACGGCAACACTTATACAATTTTACTTCACAGACGGCGCCGACAACACATACCCAAAACCAAGGAAAGAATACCCTCAAGGATGAGGCGGGCCTGAGGCCGAGACCGGGTCGGGCCTACCCGTCTGGTGATGAGACGCGGAGCGGCGATGGTGCCTCAACTCCGCGGGCCTCGCGGACAGTGTCTGGTAGGGGGTGGGAAAGGGGCCCCCTTGGTCGCACTATCTCAGCGCGGGGGGGAAACAGGAGGGGGTTGCTGATGCTCGGGGTATAGAGGATTCTTATTGTCCCGCGACGAGCGTCTCCACCTCGGCCAGGTCGCGCTGTCGGCCTCCCTGGGGTGCAGCTCCCTGCACGACGCGAGCACCCCCTCGTCTGCCCTCGCCGCCTCTCCACAGCTCCGACCCCTCCGTTCCGACTCCAACGCACACGACGACCAGCTCCTTCTTGCCAACTCCACCGCCCGCGAAGTCTTGACTCTCTGTTCCCTCTCGACTCTCCTACTCTACTACTCTCTCGACTGACGAACACGGTTGCTTTTATCAGCCCCGTAGCTTCGCCCTCTCATCTTTGACCCCCTCCCTTCGACCTTTCACCTCGCTCCCCATTGGCCCGAGAAAAAGTGGGCGTGAAGGCTTTTTGATCCATAAATTTGCATATATCGATCGCCCTAGGGGCGGGGCCACCCGCCCCTCGCTCACCGATTGGACGGCAAAAAGTGGGCGTGTGTCGTTTTTGATCCGTTTTTGAAGCACAAAATCCGTGATTTTGTACACGCTGTTCGGCGCGCGCCCTGCACGAGTCCAACACCGGTACCCACAGGCGGCGCAAGAACGGTGGCGATGCGACGGTTGCGAGGTGTGACGTGAAGGTCGTGGCGGTTGTGGTGAAGCGGCGTTGTGGTTGGTGGTGGTAACAATGGCGGTTGGTCCAAATTAAAGATAGTAAAAGAAAAACGGCTATCCTGAAGAGTCGCAGCACGCATGAATGACATGTATTCCCACTAGACAACGGGTTTGGGCCTAACTACACATGTACTTACCGAGATACCTCACCTAAGGGACCTGAATGGTGGTTTGCGAATTTGGTAACCACAACACTACCCCCTCCCCTTTTTACAGACTCGTCCCGAGTCGTCAAATTTTCGTGTGCCATCATGTGTAGTTTTCCCCTAGTACATTTTACCTACGGATCCCTGAGTGCGACATTCATGGTATTCGTGTCCCCAAAATAAATAACCTGAGGGCTGCGTAACTATCTAAACAAACTCACTCACACGGACGACTTAAATAAAATTGCCGGCGCTAGACAGACTTGCCGGGGGGCGCACTCATATTTACAGTACATCTTAACCTTAACTTACAAATTTTACACTAAACCATGGCCCAGGATCATTGAACTCTGCAAAAAGAAAGCAGTTAGCAGGGAGCCAGGCTGCCCGCATGCAGTCTCTGGCTCAAACAATGCAGGTGACAGGGAACGTGGCTGGCTGCTCACACGCAGTCCAAGGCCTTCCCTTTTGAACTGAACGTAGTGAACCACAACGGTGCATGGGCTGCACAAACGCAGTCTCCGTGCCAGCTCAAGTGGCACACGCAATGAGCACAACGAATGGATGCAAGAACACAAACACGGTGCACGGGCCGCCACTGCAGGCTCGTGTTGTAGCTGCCAACGGGGCAGTTCTCGCAGCTTGCAAACTGTTGCCTTGATCCTGGCGCACATGGAAATGAACAGGGGGGGCAAAGCAAAAATTGAACGGGGCTGGTGAACATGGGCAGTGGGCATGGCATGGCAAAGGCAGCAGGCAAACACAGCCCGCAGAAGAAGGCCGCTGCAGGCAAACACAGCCGGCAGATGAACTGGCCGGCACAGGCCTTGAAGTACCACAGCTGCAGATGAATCTGGCCAGCCTTTGCCGTTCAGTGGAGGTTGGTGGGGGGAGTGCGGTGGTGCTGGCCACTTGGAAGGCGGGCTCGGACCTACCTACCTGTCTCCCTCCCAACCTATCGCCTTTGCCTGTCACTGTACATACCCACTCCCTTAATTTGTCAAACCCCAATTTAGCCCCAACTTATTTTTTTGTTGTTTTTATTTTTACTTCCCCTCTATAAATCGTCCCCTCACCCCCTTTATCGTCTTTGTTCGGCTAACCTATCCTGTCACCTAGCCTACTCCCAACCCCTTCGTTCCCTTCCCGGAGGGGAATAAGGGAGAGCTAACGTCCTGTGTCGAGGCCCAACGAAGCCTCAGAATGGCCTCCCCAGAGTTCGGCGATCTAACCCAAAGTGGGTCCAGCGGCCCACAACGACAGCGAGGGGATGGATGGTGCGGAGGGGTACATCTCCTAATCTACCCTAACCATTTAACTGTTAAACTACCCCGGGGCTTTCAACAAGCGCCTCTCGCTTAAACTATTGGTTCTAACAACCCAGATTCCCGTCGCCTGTGTTGGTGTCCTCACAATTTCGGGCCTCGCCCCCCCAATTTTCTCTCCGTGCCCTCACACGGTCTCCTGGCTGGGACACGTGGCTCCCTTTGGCAGGCACGACCCTCTGCCGAATCTCCCGCTATGGCACCCCCGGGCACTACACTGCCTCCGAGCCTACCAGCTCCCTAACACCGGGGAGTGCCCCCCATGGCACCTCCCCTGAAACGCACACGTGGCAGGCCGGCCTCCCGGGCCCCTTTCCGAGGGTCACCCGTGCCCACAACACTGCCCACGCGGCTAATGGCGCCCCGGGCCCCCGCACCAAGCAGGCGCACCCGTGCCCACTACTCTATCCCGGCCCCCCATGGCCCATGGCCTACCACGGCCGACTAGCCTGGTGCCTGGGGTACCCACTCAGCGATACTCACCTTTCGCAGCCACGCTCCCAAGCCCGTCAACAGGGCTCCTGCACCCCTCCAAATGGGTCTCGAGCCTACATTCCCACCAACAACAAAACGACCTCCATTTTTGTTAATTTGACTAACCCAGCTAACTCACTCTACACTGACCCCGGGGGTCCCTTAGGCGGGAGTCACTCCTCCCCCCAATCACTCATCGCACCATGCATTCCCCATTCGCTCCACTCACACAGACCCGCTGGCTACACTCACTCAACAAGTGCTCACCTCACAACTCACCAACTCTTCAACACACACACCGCTGAACTCTGCCATCCTTCTAACTACATCCCCTAACTAACTCGTGCTCCCACGTCGTCCCTTACACTATAGCACATTCCTTTTAACACTACGTAGCTAAGCTACGTCCCCTCTACACATCCAAAGTCTGTCTCTGTCTCCAAAATAATCCCATTTTATTTCCCAACCTAAATCTGGCTACAATCCCTCTAACTAATCCATTCCACGGACTCCATGAGGACTTACCCCTGCCCCATGAAGTCGGTCTAGCTAAGCTAACCCTTCCCCCTTACTAGTTTCCATCCTGTGCCCAGGGTAAGGGGGTCTTCCACCCTTTGCCCAGGAATCCTGTGCACCCGAAAGTGAGGCTTGCTTCTTTTTTTTTTTCCATGCGCAGCACCTGCGCGGCAACTCGCAGCCCGCGCCCTTTACACCTGCCCGTGACGTCATGCAGCTGCACGTGTACCTCGTCCCTCCTTGGACGGTACCATCCGGCAGAGATACCCCTCCTGCCGGATTCCAACCCCACGTGCAGCCATGGCGTCACCGTGCGCATAAAAAAAACACAAGCCCCACGTCTCGAGGGGTTCCCCACGCGAACACATGTGCTTTGCCCGTTGGAGCTTAACACACACGATCGCGTGGAGAACCCGTCCGGTCCAAATCCATTTACCTGCCTAAACTTTGTCCGTCCGCGGGATCGGCAAATCCACCGCGTGCGTTTCCGGACCGGGACTTCACTCTCGCAAGCGAGCACGTGGCGGTCTCGTGTGTTGCACAGCACGAACCGCGTGCTCACTGCTGGGTGAACCCGGCACGGTCCCCGAAATAGCTACAGCCGCTACTCGGCTTTCTTTCCTCTGTCGCCTTCGTCGTCGCCATTCGACCCACGCACACCTGCGTGTAACGACGCACACACTCCACTCCATTATATTCACACCGGGAGACGCGGCTGCGTGCTCCCGCATGCCGACCGACATCTCCCTTACATACCGCTCTCTCACACACACGGTCTCCCTTGCATTCGGCCGTTCATTCACGCATGCCTCACTACTCACACAAACCATACTACTTACACACGCGGGGGCACTCACCCGCGGTGCCTCATCCACACTCCGTGCCTCACTCACACACGCGGGGGCACTCACCCGCGGTGCCTCACTCATACTGGCCGTTTCACTCACACACACGGCCTCTTCCACACACGGTGCCTCATCCACACACCGTGCCTCACTCACACACGGTGCCTCACTCATACTGGCCGTTTCATCCACACACGGCGTGCTGGGAAGCACGTACTCCGGCACCATCGCCACCACACCACTCACACACGGGGTCGCTTCCACACACGGGGACGCACTCACGCCTTGCACCACACACACAGGGACAACCACACTGGGGATTTGTGTCCCCACAAGGGTCTCCGGGGCCTCTATACCCCCCAAGCTCTCCAAGCACCTGTCCACAGCACCTCTCCCCTCGACCTCGCAAAGCACGACCGAACCCACCTGGTCGTGACTCGCCTCAAGGGGGCATACTCCCTCCCCTCGTTCCTGAAGGAGGCCATCCAGGTGCTCGCACTGGGTCCCTACACGCTCCGCGAGCTCACCCCCATTGTCCTCCACTACCTCCGTGTGTGTGTGTGCGTCACTTACCCCGTCTTCATCGTGTTGTCTCTCCTCTATTTTTTCTATCTCCCGTGTCTCTATACATTTTCTCTCCTTGTTCCTTATTTCTGTCTCTTCCTGGTTCCTTTTTCCTTCCCATCTAAGTCGTTCTTTCTCTCTGAGCCCCATTAGCTGTTCGTTCTCCCTCCGTTTTAGTTGTTCAATTTCACACTCATAGAGTTGTTGTTTTCTTTCCCACTGTTCCTCCTGCTCTTTGTTTTCCAATCTCATCGTTTCTTTCAATTGGCTCATTTCCTTCCTGTGTTTCATTCGCTGTTCTCTCACGACTCTTCCTCGTTTCCTCTCCTGTCCTTCCTTCTCCAGTTTCATGGTTTGCTTCATTTGGTTAATCTCCTTTTTGTGTTTCATTTGCTGCTGTCTCATTACTCTTCCTCGTTTCATCTCCTGTCCTTCCTTCTCCAGTTTCATGGTTTTCTTCATTTGGTTAATCTCCTGTTTGTGTTTCATTCGCTGTTCTTTGTCTATCTCGTACTCCAGCCTCAGCTTTTCTTCCAATTGGTCAACTTCAGATTCATGTTCTTTTTGTTTTCTATTCCATTGTTCCTCTCGTTCTTCCCTCTCCAATCTCGTTGTGTCCTTCAATCTCCTGATTTCTCCTTCGTGCTTCATTCCTTGCTCCTTTACTTTCTCCTCGTATTCAAACCTATTTTTTTCCTTTTGTCGTTCAGTTTCAAATTCATACTCTTTCAGTTTTCTATTCCACTGTCTTTCTTGTTCCTCCTTCTGCAATCTCGTCATTTCTTTCAACTGACTGATTTCTTTCTCCTGTCTCATTCGTTCTTCCTTCATTACTCTTTCTTGTTCCTCATTCTTTAGTCTGGCCTTCGCTTCCAGCTGTTCGATCTGTACAGTGTGGTTTCTTAAAGTTTCATTTTCCGTTCTCTTCCTTTCCTCTTTTAACACTCTCAGTTCGTTTTGTAGTTCCCTCTCTTTGTTTTGGTGTTTCTGTAACTCAGAAACTTTCTTTTCCAATTCCTTTCTCATCTCCGCACACTCAGACTTTGCTTTGGCTTCTAACTGTTCTTCCGGCTTGCGCTTGTGGTTTTCTACCCGTCTTCCAAGTTCCTCTGTCTCCGTTTTTCCCTCCAGTCCCAGCTTATCAACTCTCTTCGTCATGTCTTGAAGTCTTTTCTCACACTCCACCGTTTCGACCTTCAATCCCTCCTCTGTCTCCTCCTGGCTTTCTTTTAATTGGTTTTTCGCTTCGAGTGCGTTTCCATCCATTTTTTTATTTTCCATTTGTTGCGTATTTCTCTTCATTTCGTTGTTCCCTTCTTTCATTCCGTCAATTATGCTCTGCACGAGTTCCATAACGTGCTGCATTGTCACCTGCCCTGGCCACTCCCACTGACTACATTTAGCGGTGGGGTTATAATAAAAAAAACCGACCAGATGAACGGCATCGATGCCTTTCCCAACCTTCTGGTACGGGTTTCTCTTGCACGGTGATCTCGTCCTGAGCCATGGATTCTACATTACTATTACACATACCTAATCCACCCGGCACCCGCTCGCCTTGAGACGCCATCTTGCTTCTCGTGAAGGGTTAATTTCGCTCGCTCGTAATTTGGAGGGAATCGGGGGTCGCTTCTCTCACCCCTGGACCGATTCCCGTGAATTTAGCCGGAGACAGGAGAGCCCGTTTTCCTGTTCTCCGATACCAGTGCCGCGAGGAGGGCGATGAATTTGTATCGCACGACCTGACACCAGTGTTGCGGATTCGCGCCCGCCGGCGTGCTGACGGCCACGTATCTCGAATCGCGGCACGTCGCCCACCGGACGGACAATCCAGTCGTGACCCTCTCGGACTAACGCCGGGAACCAGTCACGGGTGGACCTTTCGGTCTCACCGCGATCGAGCCAATCAGCCCCCGCGTGGGATAGGGTTGCTCGCCAAATTCGACCTACCTAAGTACCCACGCGGAGGGTAGACCGGGCGATCGCACCTCGCCGCAGGTCGACTTCGGACACGGGCCACTTAAGCGACCCGTTCCGTACTATCGGGATAACCGAGCGGTGTTATTCGTCGACCTCGACGGTTCGATTAATTATCGGGCGTATTCAGCCCACTACCAACCCTTTACGTGAAGCAAGATGAGGATTCAATGAAAGAAATGACGAAGCGAAGCGGGAAACAGTTCAACACAAAGCACATTTATTCGCGACGAACGGAAAGCACACATACAATTCCACCAAAAGCACACAGAAAAGACACAATGCAATTTACACAAAAAGCAAATGTAAAAGCGAAAACACAATGCAGAGCTAATACCGAATACCGAGCACACGGCAACACTTATACAATTTTACTTCACAGACGGCGCCGACAACACATACCCAAAACCAAGGAAAGAATACCCTCAAGGATGAGGCGGGCCTGAGGCCGAGACCGGGTCGGGCCTACCCGTCTGGTGATGAGACGCGGAGCGGCGATGGTGCCTCAACTCCGCGGGCCTCGCGGACAGTGTCTGGTAGGGGGTGGGAAAGGGGCCCCCTTGGTCGCACTATCTCAGCGCGGGGGGAAACAGGAGGGGGTTGCTGATGCTCGGGGTATAGAGGATTCTTATTGTCCCGCGACGAGCGTCTCCACCTCGGCCAGGTCGCGCTGTCGGCCTCCCTGGGGTGCAGCTCCCTGCACGACGCGAGCACCCCCTCGTCTGCCCTCGCCGCCTCTCCACCGCTCCGACCCCTCCGTTCCGACTCCAACGCACACGACGACCAGCTCCTTCTTGCCAACTCCACCGCCCGCGAAGTCTTGACTCTCTGTTCCCTCTCGACTCTCCTACTCTACTACTCTCTCGACTGACGAACACGGTTGCTTTTATCAGCCCCGTAGTTTCGCCCTCTCATCTTTGACCCCCTCCCTTCGACCTTTCACCTCGCTCCCCATTGGCCCGAGAAAAAGTGGGCGTGAAGGCTTTTTGATCCATAAATTTGCATATATCGATCGCCCTGGGGGCGGGGCCAATTCGCCCCTCGCTCACCGATTGGACGGCAAAAAGTGGGCGTGTGTCGTTTTTGATCCGTTTTTGAAGCACAAAATCCGTGATTTTGTACACGCTGTTCGGCGCGCGCCCTGCACGAGTCCAACACCGGTACCCACAGGCGGCGCAAGAACGGTGGCGATGCGACGGTTGCGAGGTGTGACGTGAAGGTCGTGGCGGTTGTGGTGAAGCGGCGTTGTGGTTGGTGGTGGTAACAATGGCGGTTGGTCCAAATTAAAGATAGTAAAAGAAAAACGGCTATCCTGAAGAGTCGCAGCACGCATGAATGACATGTATTCCCACTAGACAACGGGTTTGGGCCTAACTACACATGTACTTACCGAGATACCTCACCTAAGGGACCTGAATGGTGGTTTGCGAATTTGGTAACCACAACAATACTTTCCTGTATCTGATCATCACCCACTCTGCTATCCACCTCTCCTTTAATCTTTGTATCATCTGCAAATTTGGAAAGCTTACTCTTTCCCCATTGTCCAAATCATTGATGTAAATAATGAATAATAATGGTCCAAGTAATGATCCCTGATCTACCCCGCGACTTACACCCTCCTAACAAGACATACTCCCACTCACAGCCACTCGTTGCTTCCGACCACGAAGCCAGTTTGCAATCCAATTCGCTACCTGACCAACCACTCCACAAGCCCTCACTTTGGTTACAGCCTCCGATGTGGTACCTTCTCAAATGCCTTCTTCATGTCCAGAGAAACTTTGTCCACTGCCTTTCCATCATCCACCCAATCAGATACTGCTTCATAGAACTCTAAAATATTTGTTAAACAGGAACTACCTTTGGTCAACCCATGCTGATTACCTTTACTTAGTTTGTATTTGTTTAAATTGTTCCTCATCTCATCATTAATTCATGTCTCCAACACCTTCCCCACAACTTAATTCAAACTAACCAGTCTATCGTTTCCCAATTCTTCTCTGGATCCTTTCTTAAACAATGGCATTACATTTGCGACCTGTCCAAACTCCTGGGAACGATTGAAAATATCCTTTAACATTTTGCTTTCCTGCTCAGCAACCTCCATCAATAATCTCAGGTACATATTATCTGGACCGGAGCCTTATCGACTCTGAGATTACCTTGCTCTTCCTTCACTTCCTTCCCTCCAACCTGGATCTTCTGTAAAAGTCCTTCTTCACCTCCTTGATAGATAGTCTCAGATGTTGGCAATTCTCTGACTGTTCTTGTGTTAAAGTTGAAGAAAAATACGTGTTTAATAAGCCTGCCATCTCACTTTCATCACTAACCTCTCTCCCGGTGCTATTCCTCAATGGGACCACACTGGTCCGAACCTGTTCTTTTCCCTTGATGTATTAAAGAATGCCTTGCTATTGTGCTTAATATTCTGAGCTATGTCCTTCTCATTCTGTGTTACTTCGATAATTATACAAATCTAACTCCAGTCCTGTTATATTAAACGTAATAAATAAATGCCTTCTGCTTCTCCTTAAGAGCTGTTCCTCATCTCACCACTCAACCACCCTGGTGTCTTTCTTCTTCTAGTTTTACACCTCATTGCAATGTACTTACTCTGCACCCTGCACATTTGCTCCTTGAAGGTTTCCCTTTTCTCTGATGCTGATTGTCCTGTTGTTAGAGTATCCCAATCTACATCACCCAATTCTCTCCTCATCCCCTCAAAGTTTGCCTTCCTGAAATCTAATAGCCTTACCCTACTATCCTGAACTCTAACCCTGAACACAATCTTTGCACACACAATGTTATGGTCACTTGCTCCAAAATGCTCCCTGACCTCCACCTCCTCCACCAGATTGGGATCGTTACTGTAGATACAGTTACACAACGTCAGTACAATTTCAGAACATTTATTCACATACAAGACATATTTATTATGCGCACATAGGAGTTTCTGAACAGACAAACATTCCAGAAATATCAATACAATTGGAGAATCTTCGTCTTTATATCATTTTCAGGAAGACAGTTTTTTTTATCATTTTCTGGCACTGATACCAGTTCACCGGTCTTGACAATTTCCAGGTGAACCTGATCTTCAGTTTTCTTTGACAGCTCCTGCTTAAGTGGTTGGAACACATGTTCAAATCCAGACATTTTAATCACACAGAATGCCAGAATGACCTTAAACACCAATTCTAATGGCCATTAAAACAGTTTTCCATCCTATGTGAGTGAAAAAGTTAATCTGCTTATCCCAAAACTGGGAAGATATATTATCTTGAAGCGACTGGAGCTTCGTGGAGACATCTGGACATTTTCTTAAATCCACATTCCAAGTTGTTTGTGTCTTTTATGAAAATTATTTACATAGCTTTACATGACAGGCAATTCTTCTTTATATTCAACTTACTGGCAAAGTTCAAGCTCTTTACACTTTTAATATACAGGTGATCTTTCTGTACAGAGGAGAAATATAATTATGTTCATTCCAAATGGATTCATACTTCAAACATCATATCATATTTTAGTACATTTTATTTCAGGATTAATATATTTTATTTTAATATCAAGTTTTAATCATCATCAATTTATTTATTTTATCACCCACAAATCCATAATGATAAAATGTATCTTCATGACTAAAAGGAGGTCGAACACTGCACTCCCACTCGTGGGCTTATCGTAAAACTGGGTGAAAAGCAATCCTGGACGAAAACGAGGAAATCCTCATCCACTCTGCCCTTTCCCTGATCCTCCACCCAAACTATCCCTGGCAAGTTAAAATCCCCCATAATCAATGCTCTTCCCTTACCACATGCCCTCCTGAGTTATTCACGTACTCTTCCTTCTCACCCGGAGCTTTATAAAATCATCCTTCCAGTATTTTCCTGTATTCACAATGTCTAATCTCGACCCACATTGAATCCTCAACATATATTCCTTCCTTAATGTCAGCCCTTTCTCTTGATACAATGCTGTCCTTTACCCAGGTTGCTACTTCTCTTCCTCCTATTCTCTCCTTCCGATCACACCGATACACCTTGGAGCCTTCTAATCCTGTCCTCCAGTAACTCTCCTGAAACTATGTCTCACTCACTGCAACTATATCGTACACCTCGCTATCTATTTTGGCTTCAAGGTCTTCCATCTCATGATTTAAACTTCTGGCATTGGTGGAGAATATATTTCACTTTTCCCTTCCTAAATACTATTTTCGTGCCTGTACTTACTCATCACAATTGCATCATCCGTTCATACCTTAAGACCTTCCCCACCCTCCGCTTACCTAAAAAAGCCTGAATTCCTTTCTCAATTCCCACTGCAAACCTTGCTGCCCCCTTTCTATTTAACATATGACCATCATTCTGGAAACACTCCCTTTGTCCCCGAAATGATTCCCACTAATGTCAGGTTTTGACTTAATGGTTTGGGCGATGGGCTTGGAAACCGGGCGTCCTGAATTCAAATCCCACTCAGCTGTTTAATTAATATGCCTGGTGTTGGCTTTATGGTTAAGGTAGTGGGCTTGGGATCCTAGGGTCCTGAATTCAAATCCCACTCAGCTGTTTAATTAATACGAGGTGGGGTGAACTCGGCCTGTCATCCTTCCGATGTCGGCAAAATGAGTATTAGCATCCTGGTATCCTGCATCGGAGTGGCGACCTGTGCAAGATTGTGCCCAATAGCCAATGAGACTGCTTAGGCAGCACAAACACTCTGCACAGAGTCTGGTCCCGATGGATGGATTCCCACTGCTTCTTAAATGTAAAACCTTCCTTCCAGCCATTGGTTGTCATCTATCGCTCTGCTCATCATTTCTATATTTTTCCTAATCTTGGGAGAATGCCAGAAAACATGACCTCACAACCCTTTGCTTTCATGACCAATGTTGTTCAAACTTGTCACACAGATAAAGAATGATGGCTCACGTGTGCACGTCATTTTATTTCTATGTCAGATCCAAGATGG
This sequence comes from Eptatretus burgeri, assembly GCF_056783735.1. Lineage (NCBI taxonomy): Eukaryota > Metazoa > Chordata > Myxini > Myxiniformes > Myxinidae > Eptatretus > Eptatretus burgeri. The sequence goes on along the minus strand of NW_028221978.1, from coordinate 133,406 downwards.
CCGACTGGTGGCCATTTTATTACTTGAACGTGTCCCCAACCATTTCTCAGACATGGTAACCAACTGGAAGACTGGTGGCCACTTTTTGTCATACATATATATGGGCCAGCCCTTCAACTCCTTCAGAAAAATTATTAAAACAATGGGACAATCGGGGCTTTGACATTTTGTGTCGATTCAGCTTGTTTAATATTAATTCAATGACACAAATCATCTGTCATCAGAGTTCAAGAACCTCCATTTCTGGAGGACATACTTCACTGTAAATAAAGGTTCAGCGGTGTGGTGCATAAGGGTGATGTTCTCGACTGCTGCTTACCCATCGTTAAATTTATCATTTTATGAAAACAAAAGTCGGATAAAGGTGAAACACCAACAACAGCACGGAGGGAGAAATTATATGGAGACAATATGGACATACAAGACATACAGGCAACGATGAGGGATAAGGGAGAGCGCAAAGGGTGGACAAGGTGGATACATGAACAAAATTTTTGGGAGGGTTTAGGGTCGTTGAATGGGTGCAGAAAAGATCATGATTTTGGATTGGGGGTCGGGGGGGAGTGATGGTGAACAGCTGTTTTGAAGACCTGGATGGAAGAATGACATTGATTTGAGTGAGGAAGATGGTTCCACAGGTGGTGAAAAAAAGGAACGAATGAGTGGAGGTGAGCAGTGATCCTGGATTTCGGTCGTCTCAACAGAAGGGGTTGTTGATGTACCGTGTGTGCTGCACAAACCCTGGGGGGGGGGGCTCAGGGGGAAAAATACGAAAGAGCAGAGGGTACAAGACCAGAAAGGAGGCAGAAGAATCATGGAAGATGCCCAGTCCCAGGAGTTTCAGTGACTGAACCTCCTCAACAGGATTCTGAAGAAAGTGGATGAGGGGGGGCGGGGTGGAGGCAGTTACCAAACAGTACTTTCGGAGAGAGATCGTGAGAATATGATATTTGTCAGGAATGAAAATCACATTCCAAGTGTATGACCATCTTGTGATTTTGTCAATGTCTGAAGAGAGGGTCAGCAAATGGGTTTTGAGGATTTTTAAGAGTCAGAGATATGACTTTTGAAGATTTGGAATAAGATGGAGGCCAGGAACACTGCCTTGGAGCACTCCAGCCTTGACAAGGAGAAGAGATTAAAGGATCTGTTGAGAGCCAAACATTGACGACGAGAGGAGAGGAAATCAGGACGCCAAGTGTGTTGACCTTGGATGCCATCGGCAAAGTATTGTAGTGTCCAGTGGGTGTAACCCCTTACCTGGACGGATGGCAATGCTTCTCCCTTCGACTCAACTCGATGGATGCCAGACAGTATGAAAAGCAAGAGATATTTCGAGAGAGACTGCCATGATCTCATATCTGACATTGAGGGCCTCCATCCATTGTTGGGAGGCGTATATTTTTTATATCAGGCATATCAAATGAAGGAACACTTCCATTCATTCAGATTTGCACGACTCATCGTATTTCAAAACACCGTGCCACAAACGGGTCCCTCAACAATCTGCGAGCAAATGTAAAACATGCAGCCATCGATGACAATGCCGACCAGACATCACTTGTTGGGGTAAATACGCCTGGATATTAGATGTATAACTTGAGTGTTTTCACATGACTTCAATTTATTTTTCAAGATCTTTTATTTCCATCACTCATATTAATTGGTAAATATGAAAATGAATTGTCCCAAGTGGAACAGATGCTCATCTCCAAATTTAGGCCTGGTGTAGTTGGGCTGCATTAGGTGAAGGTTGGGGGGGAGTGGGTTTAGGGGATTTAAAGGGACTGACTGACATTGTCATCACTTTAATAACTCTTCCCGACTTCATCGGAGACGAGCTAAAAAATGGATTCCACTTTTGAGGTGATATCATTTATCCGTGAAAATATTGTGAAAAATCAAACAAAGTTATCAAGCACTTCCTTTGGACACCGAGCTCTGGAGATTCGATTGTTTCCTCTCCAGCAGTGAATACTTGTAAATCCTGAAATGAGAATCCATGTAGATGGCAATCAATTTGGTGAACATTCGACATATTTCAGACAAGTTCAGTTACTGTATAAACGTATCATTCAACAGCGACTCAAGTCTTGTCTCAAAAAAAAAATTCAAGACTGATACTCACTTGTCATACACAAAACCAGACACCCCATCCCTGTGCTGATTCTTTTGGTTCTCCAGGTTATTTGTGTCCTTTCCCCAGCAGAGGATGAGAAATCCCAAAGTTCTGGTTTTCTTTGTGTTTCAAGGTTCCTTCTAAGGTCTTCAGTGTGGAAATTAACACCTTGGACACACCAAGCATCAAAAGGAAGAAAGGTTAAGGATACCCTTACTTTGGTTCCTCTTAATATCGAGGAATACTCATTGTTTCACAAGGGATACTCCAACACAAATGTATTCCATTTTCAGCAATATCAAAACTCCATTGGAAAGTCCGTTATCATGGTGGATTCTTTCACTGAGTCTTCAGTACATTTCGTACTTCGACACAAACGCATTGTTTTATCACACATCAACCTATCTTGGTTGGAGGCCGAGTCAGTGTCAGCGTGCAACCAACACAGGTAGATCGGTGTACTCCATTTTCTATCATCTTATTCCAGCCACCATCTTCCACCCGTGTGCAATCATCCATCCCCAGCTCCAACAACGCTTCGCCACCCCAACATTGAGGTCACATGTGCTTTCACAACAACTCTCACCTGGTTAACCTCTGCAAGGTTAAACTGAATGCTCACCTTCCATCCTTGATCCTACTTTTCTTACTATGGTGTGTGTAACTGTCTGAGTCTGAGGACTCATGCTCTTCCCTTCCACTTTTCCCAAAACTGATGATGTCCATCACCACCTTACGGCTTCTCCTACACTCACTCCTGATCTCTAATAATGCTGCTACCCAACTGAGGGCAATCTCAGTTCTTTCCACAAAGCTCGGAACAAGTGTGTAGCTACCCTCAGGAGAGCCAGAAAACAACATCTTTCTCATCTCAAGTCTGAACTCTCAAACCTCTCTCCCTCCTCAAAATCCTGGTGGCGTTTAATCAAATCTGTTTCTGGTGTATGTTCCCCCTCCATCCCCTCCCTTACCTCAAATGGCCGCACTGCTGATTCCACACGTGATAAAGCTGAATGTCTAAACTCGGTGTTTGCAGCTAAATCTTGTGTCCCAAACCCATCACTATCTCTACCCACTTTACCCAGTCGCACCCAACTGTCCCTGGACTCTGTATCCTTTTCTCCTGACAAGGTGGAGAGCTTGCTTTCAAACCTCGAGTCAGATTCTGCAACCGGTCCAGGACGGCATCAGCCCACGTGTCCTCAAAGCCTGCTCTTCTGCTCTTGCTCACCCTCTCTCTGTTCTATTCACCCTCTCATTTTCCCAAGGTCATCTGCCATGTGCTTGGAAATCTGCTAACATCACTGCCCTGCATAAAAAGGTGCAAAAACAGATCCCTGTAACTATAGACCAATCAGCCTTCTCCCAATCATCAGCAAGGTTATGGAATCCATCATCGCTTCAGACATGAAATCCTTCCTCTTCTCCAATGGCTTGATTTCCAATCATCAATTTGGTTTCAGACCAGGTCACTCTACCCTAGATATGCTGCTACTGCTCTCCCATCAATGGATGGAGGTCCTCAATGCCAGACAGGAAATCCGAGCCGTATCCCTGGACATATCACGTGCTTTTGACACAGTCTGGCACCCTGCCCTACTCACCAAACTCTCTTCCCATGGTATTCAAGGCCATCTCCACTCATGGCTCGCAGACTTCCTCTCCTGTCGCAGTCAACGTGTGGCCCTAAATGGAGTTCTTTCATCCCCTCTTCCTGTGCAGGCTGGAGTTCCTCAAGGTAGCGTTCTGGGCCCTGTTCTTTTTCTGGTTTTCATCAATGATCTCTCGGACTCTCTGGAAAATCCCTCTATTTCTCTTTGCCGATGACTCAACCCTCTGCCGTACCATCTGTCATCCCTCAGACCGGCAAGCAGCAGCTTCTTCGCTCACTGCAGATCTGGATAAAATCACAAACTGGTCCAACACGTGGAACATGTCTTTCAATCCAGACAAATCTCACACTCTCACTATGTCTCTTCGAAAGGACCGTTTACAAAACCCCCCATCCACTTTCTCAACAATCCTCTGGAAGAAGTCTTTTCTTTCAAGCTTCTGGGTCTCACTATCTGCCATGACCTTTCCTGGGAAAGTCACATTTCCAACCTTGCCTCAAAAGCCAGTCGCCGACTGAGAATCCTCCGTCGTGCAAAGTCCTTCCTCGGCCCTCTTGAGCTCCTGACCACTTACAAAGCTTTTGTCCGTAGCCTGATGGAGTACTGCTCTCCCCCTCTGGGCTGGTGCTCCCTGCCTCCCACCTTTCTCGACTTCACGCTGTCGAAACCAGGGCTTTTAAGATCATTGGCATCTCCCGCAATGAAGCTGAGTCTTTGGGCCTCTCACTCAATCACCGCAGGTTGGTCGGTGGTCTTTCTGTCTTCTACCGACTCCTCTCCAGCCTTGCCCCCCTGCTCTCTCTGCGATTTGTCCCAACCACATTTCCACAGGGCGCTCAAGGTCCGCCAACAACCCCCTTCTGGTAAAACTACCAAAATCACGAATCACTGCTCATCTTCACTCTTTCATTCCTCTTTTTCCCGCCTTTGGAATAAATTTCCTCACTCTATTGTTTCTTATTCTTCCCTCCAGGCTTTCAAGACAGCTGTTCAGCAGCACGTCTTACCGTCCCCCATACAAATCCTCGATCTTTTCTACCCCCGATAATCCACCCAAGCCCACTTCCTTCAATTCTCCTGCTTTCCTTCCTGAAAGTCCCTTTAATGTCCATCTTCCCCTCGCCATGTTCCCCGTCCCATCCCCATCCCTCTCCCTTCCACAGTTCACCTGTGTCTGTTCCCCAATGTTTTGTCCCTTCCACTCCCGCCCCTCTTGTCTCATGCCTCCTTGCTGTGAGTTGTGTGTTAGCTCTCATACGAGCCTCGACCAAGGTATACAAAAAAAAAAAAAAAAAAAATAAAAAAAAAAAACCACCCCACCCACATGGGTCTTCCCCTCACTGCATTCCCTTTCTCATATTGCAATGGATTTATGCATTTTCCTTTGTTTTTTCGATGCATACTCTGCTCTGCCTGGATGTCAGACCGATAAATCAAACTTAAATATTTTATTTATCACCCTTGATCAAGTGAAATGAATCGAAAATCTAAACCATGTGAGAAATGTAGAGTGGATTACCAGGAGGTTGTGTCATTGGGTGTCGTGCATGGCAACATCGGTGCAGAGGTTACGGTGTCCATCAACTCGGCAAACACATTGGGGGTAGCCTGAGTGAAAAACAACACCGGGAATCTGTTCTGTTTGCGTTGTATCCTGGCGGACAACGAGGCGAAAAATCAAAGCAGGTATGACAGCAAAGGTTGTACAAGAGGGGAGTCCCTCCAAGCATCAATCAAAACATCCCCTCCAAACACGTGGATCAGTGTCTGTGAGTGATGACAAAGGTGAGTCTCACCATTTCTAACAGCAAGTACCGAGTACGTGGCTCTGCGGACCCAAGTAACCAATTCTATTGGAACCACGTTTATATTTGTTAACTTTGGACTCAATGATTACACACAAGAACATACAGCGATTAAAACTGGTGTACAGTCGCTTTTACTACTTCACTGGATCTTAAAATTGGTTGGAATTGACTTGGAGCTTCCAATAATGAAGGATAATGAAGGATAACGAAGGACCCCCAGGGAGAATATTTTATTGATACCTCTGTCATACATCACATGCTATGGCAGTAATATTGTATGAACGGAAAAAATTTGGACATCTTCTTCTCCAAAACCATCCAACCAAGAAAAATTGAAACGTGTCACATGTCATCATCTCCCCATGGGGTATATTAGGTGATAACAATGACATCATCGGTGAAGTGGTATTCAAGCCAGAAGTTGAATCAAAATCTGAAACTTCATACATCTGATCAAGGATGTGAGTCAAGAGTTAAATTTATGATGTCATCAGTCATGAGGTCTTGCTGCCATCTTGGTTTGAATGTGAAATAATTTTTTTTTTAACTTTCTCTAGAACCGCTTAACAGAGCTGTTAATCACAATTGTGCATGTCCACGTGTAAATGAAGATTCATATTCGTGTGTTTGTGCGTGTACACACGCCGCCACATCCACATGTCATCTCCTCATGTACGTGTGGATTTGTTTAACAATATTGATATGTATTAACATGAGGAATTGTACAAATTATATTGTGATTATTCTTGTATTTGTGGACATTAAACGTAGTTATTATTCCATTTTGCTTTCCCTAAAAACCTCACCTCATCCCCTAATTTTGTAATCGTCCTGTCCAGTTAAATATCAGGGAAAACATTTTCAATCGATTCATTACATCACAGTGCTGTCTTTCTTTAAGATGAAGTATTCCCTTGATGTACTCACCAGTTGATGTGATTTGTCAGAAAAGTGAGACCCCACCCTCAGGTCCCCATGATGGGTTGTGTGGGCCAATGGTATCTGGGGCTCCATGCATTTGCATCGGTTGCATGGCCCTCACTCCTCTTTCCGGGCCCACGTTGATCTTGGGGTCCAGGGCACGGGTCCTGCGTGCCTGTGCATTAATCCACCACTGCAAGCAGGTGCCAGCCGCAAATGATGGCTCATCTCAGATCAAGTGCCATGATTGCTTGAAAAGAAACCCACAATAACAAAATCGGATCATAGTAAGTTGCCCACGAATGGAAGACACCCACAATATTTGAAGGTTTATGTAGAATATATGTAATATGTCACGCATTATAAATGTATGATCACGTATCAAATATGTGTGGATATAATGTGCAAAATGTGTAGAAATCAGAAACGTGTGTGTGTGTGTGTGTGTGTGTGTGTGTGTGTGTGTGTGTGTGTGTGTGTGTGTGTGTGTGTGTGTGTGTGTGTGTGTGTGTGTGTGTACACGCCGCCACCACCGTGTCAAACACTCATCTCCACTTGCAAGTCTTTTAGACTGAACGGAACCTTCCCTGGTCCTGAAGCATCCACCTTCACACCAACAAGGAACCACATCTCATGCACAAAACCAAAGATCAATCCGGAACCAAAAGCAAAATCCGAGCTTCCAACCTGGAATCCCAAGGGTAATGACAATCGTGGAGATAGCAATGGTCGTGATAAATTAACTTTCAGTGTTGCAAAGCAGAACAACTTCGTCCAGTAGTGCACAATCAGAAAGTCAGGAAAAAAATAAATGAATAAATGGTGGAAGAAAAAGCAAATCAAAGACGGTTGGCCCTTTTTATCATTCCCATCTGATCTCAAGGCTCATGATACGGCAATGCCAGGTTTGAATCCCATTTGCTTTTTCTCTCTTTTCATTATCTACAAACGTTCTTGTCAATCGATTTGAAAGTGCATTATCCTCACCTCTTTGTCCCACGTGTGATTTATGTACAAGCTCCACCTTGGGTCTTACATCAATTTGAATCATTATTTAATCTGCAGCCTGTGGCTGCTGGTTGCATCGATGCTGAGAGTGTGGCGGTGCCACTGATGCATTGCCCCTGTTTTCAGTAAGCTGGTCCTCATTTTGCTGACCTCGGAAGGAAGACAGGCTGAGTAAACCCACCTGGTGTTATTTAACAAGACGATGGGCTCAAACGCAAGTCCCGAAGATCTTCAGTCAGTCGCGATTCAAAAATATAAAAATATACATTAATATACACGAAATATAAAAGTGAAATGAACAGACTCACTTTCAACTGCAAAAGCCACTTTATCTCAAGACTCAACTCAATATTGAACGTTATCTCAAGACCCATGAATATATCTGCTGTTCTTCCTCCGCTTCAATTGGTTCATCTAATCAGATGCTTGTCAAACTCGACATCTCTCTGACTGTGACGAGAGAACCTCCTCAGCACCGTGGAGTCTGGCATTTCACTCAGGCCGACTGGCAGGGACTTCAAGCAGCCATCAAGCTCCTACAATCTCGACTGGTCTCCCATCTTCACTTCCTCTGACATCAACTCGTACTGGGAAATTTTTTGAGACATTGTCTGTCTGTCTGTCTCTCTCTCTCTCATTTGGCCCATCTCGTCTTCAATTGTCCTACCCTTCCTCCCGCCCATAGTACACTGAAGCTTGTGGCAAGGCAATTGTTCTGAAACAATATGACTTCGCCTCATGGAAGGCTCATCCAACTGAAGGCAATTTCAGTTCCTTCCACAAAGCTCGAAACAAGTGTGTGTCTACCTTCAATAGAGCCAGAAAACAACATCTTTTGAATCTCAAGTCTGAACTCTCAAACCTGTCTCCCTCCTCCAAATCCTGCTGGCATCTGTTTAAGTCTGTTTCTGGTGTATGTTCCCCCTCCATCCCCTCCATCCACTCCCTTACCTCAAATGGCCACGCAGCTAACAATGCACATGAAAAGCTGCCAAAACTCTGTGTTTGCTTCTAAATCTTGTGTTCCAAACCCATCGCTTTCTGGATCCACCTTACCCAGTCGCACTGAGCTGTCCCTGGAATCTGTGTCCTTTTCTCTTGACAAGGTGGAGAGCTTGCTTTCAAACTTTGACTCAGATTGTGCAACCGGTCCAGACGGCATCAGCCCATGTATCCGAAAAACCTGCTCCTCTGTTCTTGCTCACCCTCTCTCTGTTCTATTCACCTTCTTATTTGCTCAAGGTCATCAGCCTTCTGCTTGGAAATCAGCAAACTTTAACGCTCTACATAAAAAACGTGCAAAAACAGATCCCTGTAACTGCAGCCCAATCACCCTTCTCCCGATCATCAGCAAGGTTCTGGAATCCATCATCGCTTCAGACATCAAATCCTTCCTTTTCTCCAATGGCTTGATTTCCGATCATCAATTTGGTTTCAGACGAGGTCACTCTACCCTGAATATGCTGCTTAGGCTCTCCTAACAATGGATGGAGGTACTCAATGCCAGACCTGAAATCAGGGCCATCTCCCTCAACATATCGCGTGCTTTTGACATGGTCTGGCACCCTGCTCTGCTCACCAAACTCTTCCCATGGTATCCAAGGCCATATCCACTTATGGCTCACAGACTTCCTCTCCTGTCACAGCCAATGAATGACCCTAAATGGAGTTCTCTCATCCCCTCTTCCTTGCCAGGCTGCAGTTCCTCAAGGTAGTGTTCTGGGCCCTGTTCTTTTACTGGTTTTCATTTCACACTCTCACGATATCTCTCGGAAAGGACCTTTTGGAACCCACCGCCCCCCCCCAACAACCCCCTGACCCAAACCCCCCATTTACTTTCTCAATGATCCTCTGGAAGAAGTCCTTTCCTTCAAGCTTCTGGATCTCACTGTCTGCCATGATCTTTCCTGGGAAAGCACCATTTCCAACCTGGCCTCCAAAACCAGGCACCGACTGGGAATCCTCCGTCGTGCAAAGTGCTTCCTCAGCCCAGCTGAGCTCCTGACCACATACAAAGGTTTCGTGCGCAGCTTTATAGAGAACTGCTCTCATACAATTCCATGTAAAGAGACACTGCAGACCCACAAACTTGGCAAAATTATTTTTCCACGTAACAAACAAACAGAAAAACGAACCGAAACACAACGTCCTCTCCTCCGGTGAGGGTAAAAATAATAATTCGCCAATACCTTCCTTTGGTCATGATTGGTATTTACATACTCGAACCAGAAATTCTACCACTCTTTCCTCACGGACCAAATCTGATGAAAAATCAATGATGTAAAATAATCAAAAAATATCAAAAACGTACCTCATGGGAAATAAAATTATCTTCCATTTTGACCTCATTCACTGTCATTTCATTCTTGCAGTCTCGGTCTTGTGGTATTCCGCTGTGGGTCAAAAGATAAATGATAGTGGATACGTGAGATGGAATGAACAAATGAACCCTGGTGTTGGTGACCCTCTCCCTCTCTATCCGCTGTTCCTTTTGTTCGGTTGTGTCTTGATTCATTCTTTGTTCGTTCTCTTCCATGAGCCTTCACCCTGAACAACAAAAAAAAAACTCTTCGGTCTTGAAAGGAAAACAAGATTGACCTTCCCTGCCTCCACTTATAGTCTTCCTCGGTGTTATCTCGACCTTGGAGCATGATGATGAATGGATGGGAATTTTATACCAAACAAACAAATTGTTCCACCTGCTTGAATGAGACAGGAAAGTGTTCCAGCAGCGGGACCGTTCATGGTGTGAATGAGGTACGAGTTTCTCTTTTATTTTGTCCTTCGTGCTGTTCCTTCCAGTTGAAGATGGCTGGTTGTTCATCATCACCTCATGGTGAAGCTTGTGGGCAATTCGAATCATTTGTTTCATCTGTGTAACCAACATCGCCTGTCCCAGGTATGTTTATTCATCCCCACATTAATATGCACACCTCACGGTCTGATTTTCCACTTACCTAAACAAACGATTAAATTATGAAAACTCAATCAGTAAACGATCTTCCTCCATCAAATATCTTGTGCAAAATAATCCAAAACATTTATTTTTCTAATGGGACCTCACCTTGAGAACATACCACCGATATGCAAGAAACGTGTTCAGGTCGTCCCTGCACCCCCCTCCAAGGTGATGTGTCGATTGTGTGACTTCAACATACCGAGCGAAGTACTCGTCCGGGAAACTCACCCGAGCGTCTCTGTCGAGGTCTGAGGTGGGAAACAGGTGGCAATAAATCACGGCACGAATGTTCCCTGAATATTGTTTTCAGCAAAACCTGAGTGATTGTGAAACACAAGTGAATGAGAGAAAAATGTCCACTAGGAAAAGCAAAGAACCTGGAAAAGATTAATTATAAACAACACTGGAGAACTCCTTATGTGATGAGGAAATAATCTATTTTCTTGGAACAAAAGTGTCTGTCCGTTTACTGGGATTCGTTAGATATCAGTTATTGTCGGGTTTTCCGCCTGTGTGTGTGTGTGTGTGTGTGTGTGTGTCTGTGTGTGTGTGTGTGTGTGTGTGTGTGTGTGTATGTGTGTGTGTGTCTGTGTCTGTGTGTGTGTGTGTGTGTGTGTGTGTGTGTGTGTGTGTGTGTGTGTGTGTCTGGAACGCGTGGCTCCACAGCACAAACCAGCAAACCGATTTCGATGAAACTTGGCAAACAGGTGCGATATGGGCTGGAAGTGTGCGCGTTTGACTTTTGTTGCTAAGCAACCACCCGTTGCGATGCAGCAGCCGAAAAACCATGTTTTAAGAACCCAAACGGTAACTGACGTAGCGCAGCTTCAATGATAGGTAGAGCGACTGGACCAACTCCTGCCTATTCCTTGCATCCCCATCTCGTTATCGCGGCGGCATAACGTTCCTCTATCTCTGATAGTTTCCGAATGGCAGCCCTCTGAATACGGAAAGGTGGTGAACCAGGGAATATGTTAAGTGACCTTGACCTCGGAAACCATCGATGGCGGAACGTTCAAATTCGGTGTCTGGATAGAGTTTAATAACTACTACAAAACTGAACTGCAGCAGTTTTCCAGATTTGATCACCAAGGGTGTCGGGGCTGAAATACACAAAAATACTTTTTGTCGACCTACGTTCACTATTTTCAATACTTGTCCCACAGTTTTGAATGTGAAGAAAGAAGACTTCGGAATGAAACACTTCGAGATGTTCAGAAAATTTTACTCGAGCCGATTTTTGATTTAGGTTTTATTTTTCAAATGGTAGTCCTGTGAGGAGTGCCAGTTGGCAAAATACGCAATAGGAAAAATCTTGCCAGGCAGAGGAACAATTGTATGTGAACCAATACGTCTTGGCAATGAATTTTCGTCGGTGGATCAGTCAGAATGAAAAGCATCGTATCCAGCACTTCGATCCAAGCGGATACCTCGTCGCCTACCGGCTTGTTTATAAAAATGTCTGTTTTAATAACTCGTCTTTCCAGGAGATGAAGAGGAAGAAGCAGGACTTGGAACTTCAACAAAGCAGTTCCAATGGTAAGATGGGAGGAGCCCTTTAAAACAAAGGACGACGACGATGACTACTACAACTACAAGGACTACGATGATGACGACAACTTCTACAACTACTACTGCAACTACCACTACTACTTATAAAAGATCCTTTTTTTGTGTGTCACTCAATTTCACATCCCCATTGAGAATCACAGATACCCGTGCAATATGTTTTTTAAGTACAACACGCTTATCTTCTCATTAATGAAATAATAAATACAAGCCTTGTCATAATAAACAAGGAAGTTGTAAAAACACCAACTGGTGATGCTCCATCAACGATGGTTACCTCGGAAGAACGTCAACTGTTCAATGTCACTTCGACAGAGCGCACAGCGGATCTGTCCAAAGTCGTGTCGGCACATTTCTCGCAGGCACCACACACAGAAAAAGTGGTCACAGGGATGACACCTGTGCGGTCCAACTGCGATGTCTTGGCAAATGGAACAGGTGAGATTCTGCAGATGCTCCTTCTTCTCCTTCTCTATTATGTTTGATTCCACCTGTAATCGCAAAAGAAACAAATCACTCTCATGGTCGTTGAACACTTGTGTGGAAATATACTATTTCTATCCAGAAACATGAACAATCGCAGGAGCATCGATATTCATAATTGGTGATACATGATGAATGATATTTGACCAAATATACATGAACGATTCAGGTGTGTGATGTGGAGGTGAATTGAGAGTTTTTAAAAGGTGAGCAGGTTAATAGAGGTAAATAAAGAAAAGGGAATGATCAACTGGTGAGAAGTGTGGAGAAGAATGGAGGGGTTTGGAGGGGTTGGAGGGGGATAATCGTGAGAGATATTTACAAGGAATTACCATTAACTAAAGATAGAATTGTTCAATGTTCACGTGGATTTCCACAAGTGGTATTCGTCCTGGATATTAAAATTTCTCAATTTTAAAACAAAAACACTTTTTGAATGAATAAAGGGTCAAATAAAAGATCAAACATCATCACAATGTTGAACATCTTAAACATTTATTTTTATTAGTTCAACACGTAATCTTGAACCCGAATACCAAAGTGCAAGATTTTCAAAATCCATGAAAGACTCAACAATGGCAACTTGGCCTGAAAAACCAAAATGGACGATCATACAAGGAGCTGCTGTTTCAATTCTTAAATAAAGCAGAACCCTCCACCATCACCCACCTCCCCACCCCCTCAAAACACACACACACACACTCAAACATACATACAAACACACACACTCAAACATACACACATACATACACATACATACACACACACACACACACACACACACACACAGACACACACACACACACACACACACACACACACACACACACACACACACAGACACACACACACACACCTTCTAACCCAACATACTTTTAATTGTTCACAATTGTTTTCTTCCTCTCTGTTCTTTCTTGACTTCCTCCCTTTGCTGAACCACTTCCGGATCTTCCGGAAAGGTTTTAATTTTTTTTCACCAACTCTCTCCCCCTGTGAAGAGGAAGGAGCTGAAGAATTGTTTTCCATCTCAACATCTTCGATCTACGGGATTAGTAAGGAACACACAAACCACATGTGATGAGTAAATTAAACATTCAAACTCAAGATCTTGATGAATAAACTAACAGTTTGATCAAAATGGTGAAAAGTCCTTCACCCTTGGCATTCCAAAGATGGTTTTACATCAAAACTCACATTTTTACTATTTTGTTTATTTGGATAAAAGGGAGGGTGAATTTGGGGTGAATGTTGGTATTTTTGTGTATGTAATATGTAGACTTCCCCCAAAGGTTTCTGTCATGTCCAGGTTCGGTTGTGTGATTTGATCGATGAGTTAACTTGTTACCATGAACTGTTGGTAAAGAGTATAAAATGTAAATATCTGACGTGAGTGATGAGTGTTCGATGTTCTTTCATGGATTTATTTTGTTATCTTTTAACATTCCCAATTGGTTGTTATTGTTACTGTAACTGTAACTCACTCCGTGGATGATGGTGCGGACGGTTTATCTGGTTCCTCACGTTTATTTAGATTGTTCCGTTTACCCTGAACAATGGTTATGTTGATGGACGAGTGAACAAGTAACAGGAACAGTCGATAATGTTCGGATTTAATCGGCAGTGAAAGAATCACGAATGAATAACGAAGATCTGTTCCGACAGCTTGAAAGAAAAGAAAACCCGATTGAGTTCCCACGTTAACTTGTTACACATGTGACTAATCAAACTAGTTACAGAGCAATAAGTGAAGGCCCATTATCGATAAACCAATTATTATAATTATTACCTCAGGATTCTCCTCTTCGTTCCTCCTTGTATTTTTCCTCCTCTTTCCACAACACCACATCGTGTTTCCTTCTCTGGAAGTTTACAAGAAATGGTTCTTACAATCGAGAAAGCTCCAGAAGGTTCGAACGTCGTGGACGACAAGTGGAACAACACGGCCACACGACCCGCTCAAACCAACGACGTTCAGAACTGGAACAACAAAGCTTTGTGCGTCACAATGGGAGGGGGCGGGGCTTCATCACCATGGTTACCATCAACAACAACAGTGTATCGAATAAACTAAAACACTGATGACGTTTCCTTACATATTGATTTCAGAAACATGGATTTTAAATAAAAAATTAATCGATTTCTATTCGGATCGTGAGAGAGGATCAGTTTTCTCTTCGTCATTTTCCCGTTTTCTCATTTCATTTCATCCCGACCGCGCAGAGAGCAGTGAGATACCATGGTTACCGTCTGTGTGACGATCAAACAAAGTGGGAAATCAAATTTACTGGTTATCAGAGGGTTATGGAGGAGTAAATAACAGGCACAATAACTAATGTAACATGTTCGGTCGGGTGGTGTAACAGGCGATGGGTAACATGGCGGTGAAACCCGTAATTTATTTATTTATCCATATTTACACCTCTTTAATCGTTTATTAAAAAATGATTATATATTTAAACCCCTTTACACATTTATTGAAATATATTTGTATATTTAAACCTCTTTCCTCCTCCTCCCCTTCCTCTTCATTAAAAGTGTGGACCTCAAATATCCGGGGCCTTCACTCAAACCTTTCAGATCTTTCCATACAGGTTGCCACTTACACTTCCATGACCTAATCTGTTGAACTCTCTCATACATTATTTTTAACAACAAAAACGATCTTATAATGCTTCATCTTCCTCTCTCACACATGTGGTACTCTTTACTGTTTCACAATGCACTACTCTTCTGCTATTTTAACAGACTGCTCTCATTTCGACCTCTCCTTCATTCCTTGGCTAAAAAATCCAACTATTACAGCGCTTCTTCTCTCCATTCTCTGAATTCGCCTTCATTGCATCCATCAAGAATTGTGTTAAATCGCATCTCTGACCTAAAACTTTGAAAAACCAAAGTTTGCCATGGATGCTCGCTTTCCATCAACCGTTCTTTTCTTCCAACTTCAGTGCCAACTCACCCCCCTCACCCCTCACTCTCACTCTCAAAGCAACCATCCCACTCTTCTCCCTCCAAGCCTCCCTCTCACCTCTCTCAAAAATTCCCCCCTCACCTTTCTCCCACCTTTCATCCCCCTCACTCTTCCTTCTCAAAGTTGCCCCCCTCTCATCCACCAACCTGCCTCCCTCCACTGCCCTCTCACCTCCATCTCTTCACTCCACCTCCTCAAATCCTCAACTGCCTTCTTCCTTGTCTCTTGTCCCCCCTCTCCCCCAGCACCACAGAGCCTTTTCTCCTCCTCATTCGGCCCCTCCCCTCGCTATTCTGCAATACCCCACACTCCTTCAGCAACCCTCCTTACCTGCCCCCCTCGTCCCTTGTCCTACCCTCCCCCTCCCCCTCCACCTCCTGCACCCAAAGCCTCCTCCCCTTCCTCTTCATTAAAAGTGTGGACCTCAAATATCCGGGGCCTTCGCTCAAACCTTTCAGATCTTTCCATACAGGTTGCCACTGACAAACCAGACATTATCTGCCTAACAGAAACTTTCCTCTCCCATGACGTGTCTGACTCCCAAGTATCTCTCCCTGGCTACTCCCTCTTACGGTATGACAGACCTGAGCCTCGTCCTGGTGGAGGTGTTGCTCTCTTCATCAAAGACTCTATTCCTCACTCTCCATGCACTGCTCTCACTCCCCCACACCCCCAGGAATACCTCTGGCTTCGGCTTCCCCTCCACTCCCACCTCATGTTTATATGTGCACTGTACCATCCACCGAACAGTGATGACTCCATCTACACCTCACTATCCGAAAACATGGACCATCTTCTATCTTCTCATCCAAACTCTCTCTTCCTCTTATGTGGTGACTTCAATTGTCATCACGCCAGTTGGCTAGGTGTGGGTACCTCTCTCACCTGCCATGGCACCTCAGCAAAAGCTTTCTGCGACTCATTGGGATTGACTCAATCGGTCAACTTCCCAACCCGGATCTCAACCAATGGTACTCCATCTCTTCTGGATCTGATTTTGACAAATTTCCCTGACAATATCTGCTGCTCTTCCTTCGCTCCAATTGGTTCTTCTGACCACGTCCTTGTCAAAGTGGACATCTCTCTGGCTGCTATCAGAGAACCACCTCACCGCCGTCGAGTCTGGCATTTCACTCAAGCCGACTGGCAGGGTCTCCGAGCAGCCATCAAACTTACAGACTGGTCTCCTATCACTACTTTCTCAAACATCAACTCATCCTGGGAATTCTTTCAAAGAAACTTGCTCTCCCTCATGCACAGATTTATCCCCTCTCGTGTTCAGTTGTCTTACCCTTCCTCCCGCCCTTGGTTTACTGAAGCTTGTGGCGAGGCAGTTGTCCTGAAACAACTTGCCTTTGCCTCATGGAAAGCAAACCCAACTGAGGGCAATCTCAGTTCTTTCCACAAAGCTCGGAACAAGTGTGTATCTACCCTCAGGAGAGCCAGAAAACAACATCTTTCTCATCTCAAGGCTGAACTCTCAAACCTCTCTCACTCCTCAAAATCCTGGTGGCGTTTAATCAAATCTGTTACTGGTGCATGTTCCCCCTCCATCCCCTCCCTTACCTCAAATGGCCGCACTGCTGATTCCACACGTGATAAAGCTGAATGTCTAAACTCGGTGTTTGCAGCTAAATCTTGTGTCCTAAACCCATCACTATCTCTACCCACTTTACCCAGTCGCACCCAACTGTCCCTGGACTCTGTATCCTTTTCTCCTGACAAGGTGGAGAGCTTGCTTTCAAACCTCGAGTCAGATTCTGCAACCGGTCCAGACGGCATCAGCCCACGTGTCCTCAAAGCCTGCTCTTCTGCTCTTGCTCACCCTCTCTCTGTTCTATTCACCCTCTCATTTGCCCAAGGTCATCTGCCATCTGCTTGGAAATCTGCTAACATCACTGCCCTGCATAAAAAGGTGCAAAAACAGATCCCTGTAACTATAGACCAATCAGCCTTCTCCCAATCATCAGCAAGGTTATGGAATCCATCATCGCTTCAGACATGAAATCCTTCCTCTTCTCCAATGGCTTGATTTCCAATCATCAATTTGGTTTCAGACCAGGTCACTCTACCCTGGATATGCTGCTTCTGCTCTCCCATCAATGGATGGAAGTCCTCAATGCCAGACAGGAAATCCGAGCCGTATCCCTGGACATATCACGTGCTTTTGACACAGTCTGGCACCCTGCCCTACTCACCAAACTCTCTTCCCATGGTATTCAAGGCCATCTCCACTCATGGCTCGCAGACTTCCTCTCCTGTCGCAGTCAACGTGTGGCCCTAAATGGAGTTCTTTCATCCCCTCTTCCTGTGCAGGCTGGAGTTCCTCAAGGTAGCGTTCTGGGCCCTGTTCTTTTTCTGGTTTTCATCAATGATCTCTCGGACTCTCTGGAAAATCCTCTATTTCTCTTTGCCGACGACTCCACCCTCTGCCGTACCATCTGTCATCCCTCAGACCGGCAAGCAGCTGCTTCTTCGCTCACTGCAGATCTGGATAAAATCACAAACTGGTCCAACACGTGGAACATGTCTTTCAATCCAGACAAATCTCACACTCTCACTATGTCTCTTCGAAAGGACCTTTTACAAAACCCCCCCATCCACGTTCTCAACAATCCTCTGGAAGAAGTCTTTTCTTTCAAGCTTCTAGGTCTCACTATCTGCCATGACCTTTCCTGGGAAAGTCACATTTCCAACCTCGCCTCAAAAGCCAGTCGCCGACTGGGAATCCTCCGTCGTGCTAAGTCCATCCTCGGCCCTCTTGAGCTCCTGACCACTTACAAAGCTTTTGTCCGTAGCCTGATGGAGTACTGCTCTCCCCTCTGGGCTAGTGCTCCTGCCTCCCACCTTTCTCGGCTTCACGCTGTCGAAACCAGGGCATTTAAGATCATCGGCATCTCCCGCAATGAAGCTGAGTCTTTGGGCCTCTCACTCAATCACCGCAGGTTGGTGGGTGGTCTTTTTGTCTTCTACCGACTCCTCTCCAGCCTTGCCCCCCTGCTCTCTCTGCGATTTGTCCCCACCACATTTCCACAGGGCGCTCAAGGTCCGCCAACAACCCCCTTCTGGTAAAACTACCAAAATCACGAATCACTGCTCATCTTCACTCTTTCATTCCTCTTTTTTCCCGCCTTTGGAATAAACTTCCTCACTCTATTCTTTCCCATTCTTCCCTCCAGGCTTTCAAAACAGCTGTTCACCACCACCTCTTATCTTCCCCCATCCAATTCCTCGATCTTTTCTACCCCCGATAATCCACCCAAGCCCACTTCCTTCATTTCTCCTGCTTTCCTTCCTGAAAGTCCCTGAAATGTCCATCTTCTCTTCGCCATGTTCCCCATCCCATCCCCATCCCTCTCCCTTCCACAGTTCACCTAATGTGTCTGTTCCCCAATGTTTTGTCCCTTCCACTCCCGCCCCTCTTGTCTCATGCCTCCTTGCTGCGAGTTGTGTGTTAGCTCTCATACGAGCCTCGACCAAGGTATACAAAAAAAAATAAAAAAAAACCTCTTTAAACGTTTATTAAAATGTAATTATATATTTAAACCTCTTTAAAGGTTTATTATATGTAGACGAGTGCGGGCCCGTAGGTGCGTGCCCGTAGGTGAGTGCTGGTATGTGCAGTCCTCTCTCGCCCCTCTCTCTCGCCCCCCACTCTCATCCACCCTCTCTCGCCCCTCTCTCTTGCCTCCACTCTCTCGCCCCCTCCTCTCTCTCCCTCTCTTGAATTGTGACGCCCCTCTCTCTCACCCCCTCTCTTTCCCCTTCCTCTCTCACCCCTCTCTCTGTAAATGTATTCACAAAAAACAAATAAATAAACATTAATTGTGACGTCACTCGTGATGTTATAACACCGTATCTTGTCATTGGTTGACAGATAAATGGCCGTAACTTGGGAACCGCTCGTCCGATTGACATCAAACCTCGAAAAGGCACATCTGCGGGGCCCCGGCAATATTCCTGGCAAGTTTCAATCAGATCGAACCAGCGGTCGTCGAGAAACGGCGGTCGCAGACAAACAGACAGACAGACACACACACACACACACAGATTTCTGGAATTATCGATTGACTAGTGCATGCCCGTAGGTGCGTTCCCGTACATACGTGGCCGTACGTGCAAAGAAAACAAAACAAAACAAAAAAACTTTAAAACCGCGTGCCAGAAACAACAACCACACAGGCCGTTCCTTCGCTCTCGAGTGCCCGTACGTGCGTGGCCGTATGTGCAAAAAAAAATCTTTCAAACAACCAGACAGGCCGTTCCTTCGCCGTCGTAAATGACGACTGGATTGGGCATTGTGTTTAAGAAAATCGAGAAAGAAAGAATACAATCAGTCGATAAATCAAGAAAAAAAATCGAGAAAGAATACAGTAATCGTCACTGACTGGATTGGAGCATTGTATTTAAGAAAATCGAGAAAGTATACAGTAAGTCGATAAATCGAGAAAGAATACAGACTCGTCACTATCCGGAAGTTCGCATATCGCAGTTATGATAATTCGCAATTTAGTTTTAATGGCCAATTATTCAATTAGCGCCAACATATTTTTCCTTTAGGAGAGGAGAGGAGAGGAGAGGAAAAACCCGTAATGGCGAACGCGGCTGAGTTTCTGTCATTGGTTGATATAAAATGGCTGCAGCAACGGTTCCTGTCATTGGTTGGTAAATAAATGGCCATAACTTGGGAAGCACTTGTCCGATTAATATCAAACCTTGAAAAGGCACATCCTCAGGTCCCCAGCAATATATCTGGCAAATTTCAATTAGATCGGACCAGTGGTTGTCGAGAAACAGCGGTCACAGACACAGACACACACACACACACACACACACACACACACACACACACACACACACACACACACACACACACACACACACACACACAGATTGCTGGAATTATAGAAAGATATTTAAACCTCTTTAAACATTTATTAAAATATAATTATATATTTATACCTCTTTAAACGTTTATTAAAATATAATTATATATTGAAACCTCTTTAAACATTTATTAAAATATAATTATATTGTCGCGAATTTGCACCCGCCGGCGTGCGATCAGCCACGTAACTCGAATCGCAGCATGTCACCCACCGGACGGACAATTCTGTTGTGACCCTCTCAGACTAACGCCGGGAGCTAGTCACGGGTGGGCCTTTCGGCCACCCGCGTGGGATAGGGTTGTTCACCAAACTCGACCTACCTAAGTACCCACGCGGATGGTAAACCGGGCAATCGCACCTCGCCGCAGGTCGACTCTGGACATGGGCCGCTTAAGCGGTCCGTTCCGTACTATCGGGATAACCGAGCGGTGTTATCGTCGGCCTCGACGGTTCCGATTACTTATTGGGCGTATTTAGCCCACTACGAACCCTTTACGTGAAGCAAGATGGAGATTCAACAAAGGGAAGGACGCAGCGAAACGGGGACCAAGTTCACACAAGCAGTTTATTCACACAGACACAGAGCACACATATACAGCCAAACAGAATCAGAAATGTACAAATATCAATTTAAAACAACAACAACAACAATGCAGAGCTACGACCGAATACGCGAACACACGGCAACACTTAAAACAATACGACTTCACGGACGGCGCCACCCACAGACATTTACACAAAAAGCAAAGGAAAAAGGAAAAAGAAGTCGCGACTTCCCTTTTCGTGGCCGGTGAGCCCCTCTCCCACGACCGTCAGCGTGGTCGTGCCTGGCCCCGACCTCTCTCGCGGCCGGCGAACCCTCTCCGGCACTCCTCGTCCAGACGCGCAGGTCCACTTCACAACCGGCGCTGTCGCGTCTCCCGTCCGTGCCTTCGCGACAGGCCGCTCGCCAAGCTGCGGGCACAGGACTCTTCCCCCGACGAGACAAGCAGACAGGAAACCTCGAAGAACCAACTCAACCCGAACCAACTCGACCAACTCTCGACCAACTCTCGACCAACTCTCGACAAACTACTCGACCAACCACTTGACCAACAACTCAAGGTCCGTCCTGTCCGCCTTTTGTAGCGCGGGGCTCCACCCTTCGCTCCGCCCCGTTTTCGGCCCCGCCTCCCTTCGAGCTTCTTGGAGAAGTCTCTCGAAGGGGGGCATGACCTCTCGCCCCCCCTCCACCCTGCGCCATGCGGGGGCCAGGAGAGTCAGTCTTGGCTCAGAGCCAGGGAATTATTCCCCCACAAAGAGGCCCCCACCTTTTCTCACCTTTGACCCCCGGCTCGGATTGCACTTCCCCCACACCGAGCACAGAGAATTTCGACGGGAGAAACAGGCGGGAAAACCCCCGAGCATCGTTGTTGGTTTTTGTTTGTTCCCGGAGATCGTAACCGCACAGGGCCTACTGAATGGCGAGTGGCGAAGATGTGGTGGCGTAGATGGTGGATGTGGCATGGTTGTAGTGTGGTTGGCGCTGTGGTGGGGATGGCGTGGTTGTTGTTTGTTTGTTTGAAATAAAAGATAGAACAGAAAAAATGGCTAACTCAAAGCGTCGCAGCCCGGATGGATCACATAAATTCCCTCTATACAACGGGTTTGGGCTAACTCCACATGTACTTACAGAGATATCTCACCTACGGGACCTGAATGGTGGTTTGTGAATTTCCACAACCGTAACAATATATTTAAAACTCTTTAAATGTTTATTAAAATATAATTATATATTTAAACCACTTTAAACGTTGATAAAATATAATTATATATTTAAACCTCTTTAAACGTTTACTAAAATATAATTATGTATTTAAACCTCTTTAAACGTTTATTAAAATATAATTATATATTTAAACCTCTTTAAACGTTTATTAAAATATAATTATATATTTAAACCTCTTTAAACGTATATTAAAACATAATTATATATTTAAACCTCTTTAAACGTTTATTAAAATATAATTATATATTCAAACCTCTTCAAACGTTTATTAAAATATAATTACATATTTAAACCTCTTTAAACGTTTATTAAAATATAATTACATATTTAAACCTCTTTAAACGTTTATTAAAATGTAGTTATATATTTAAACCTCTTTAAACATTTATTAAAACATAATTATGTATTTAAACCTCTTTAAACGTTTATTAAAATATAATTATATATTTAAACCTCTTTAAACGTTTATTAAAATATAATTATATATTTATACCTCTTGAAACGTTTATTAACATATAATTATATATTTAAACCTCTTTAAACGTTTATTAAAATATAATTATATATTTAAACCTCTTTAAACGTTTATTAAAACATAATTACATATTTAAACCTCTTTAAGAGTTTATTAAAGCATAATTATATCTTTAAACCTCTTTAAACGTATATTAAAATATAATTATATATTTCAACCTCTTTAAACGTTTATTAAAATATAATTATATGTTTGAACATCTTTAAACGTTTATTAAAATATAATTATATATTTAAACCTCTTTAAATGTTTATTAAAATATAATTATATATTTCAACCTCTTTAAACGCTTATTAAAATATAATTATATATTTATACCTCTTTAAACGTTTATTAAAATATAATTATATATTTAAACCTCTTTAAACGTTTATTAAAATATAATTATATATTTAAACCTCTTTAAACGTTTATTAAAATATAATTATATATTTAAACCTCTTTAAACGTTTATTAAAATATAATTATATATTCAGGCCCCTCCTCTCTCACTCTCCCCCTCTCTCACCCCCACTCTCACCCCCCTCTCACACTCCTTCTCCCGTCCCCCTCTCTCGCCACCTCCTCTCTCCCCCTCTCTTGAATTGTGACGCTCCCTCTCTCTCACCCCTCTCTTGTCCCCCTCTCTCTCGCCGCCCTCTCTCCCCCCTCCTCTCTCGCCACCGCCTCTCTCCCTCCCCTCTCTTACCCCCCCTCTCCCCCGTCCTCTCTCGCCCCTCCTCTCTCGCCCCTCTCTCTGTAAATGTATTCACAAATGTCTACCAAGCACAACAATTAATTCAAACCTTGCAAAAAACAGCTTACAAAGCCTTGGGAAACAGCTGTTTTTCTTGGGAAAATTCAAACCTTGGGATTAATTAATAATTTGAACAATTAATTCAAACCTTCGGAAAAAAACAGCTTTCAAACCCTTGGTAAACAGCTGTTTTCCCTTGGGAAAATTCAAACCTTGGGATTAATTGATAATTTGAACAATTATTTCAAACCTTGGGAAAAAACAGCTTTCAAACATTGGGAAACACTTGGGACACAGGTGAAATGGATGAAGAACGATATCAAACCTTGAAAAGGCACATACTCAGGTGCCCAGCGTCGATTGTGACGTCATATCAAACGAAGAAGAAGAATTGTGACGTCAATCGTGCAAAATAAATAAATATTAATTGTGACGTCATTCGTGACTTCATAGCACCGTGTCCTGTCAATGGTTGACAGACGTTATTGGTCAAGATTGGTTGGTTGACAGACAATACATGTCGTTATTGGTTGACAGACATTGGTCATTGTATCACGTTCTTCTTTTTATTACTGCCAATTATTGTGCGATTATTATTATTCTTATAAATATGCTGTTATCATTATTCTGAGATATCTTTGGAAAAAATGGCATGATAAGGTGGAACAACACTTCAGCTGCGATATATACACCTTTCCAACACTGAAAAAAGCAATAAAATGGCCGTAACTTGGGAACCACTCGTCCAATTGATATCAAACCTTGAAAAGGCAAATCCGCGGGTCCCCGGCAATATTCCTGGCAAGTTTCAATCAGATTGGACTGGTAGTCGTCGAGAAACGGCGGTCGCAGAAGACAGACAGACACACACACACAGAGATTGCTGGAATTAGAGATAAACTCGTGCGGGCCCGGAGGTGCGTGCCCGTTGGTGAGTGCCAGTATGTGCAGCCCTCCCTCGCCTCCTCTCTCAAACCTCTTTAAACATTTATTAAAATATAATTGTATATTTAAACCTCTTTAAACATTTATTAAAATATAATTATATATTTAAACCTCTTTAAACGTTTATTAAAATATAATTTTATATTTAAACCTCTTTAAACGTTTATTAAAATATAATTATATATTTAAACCTCTTTCAACGTTTATTAAATATAATTATATATTTAAACCTCTTTAAACGTTTATTAAAATATAATTGTATATTTAAACCTCTTTAAACATTTATTAAAATATAATTATATATTTAAACCTCTTTAAACGTTTATTAAAATATAACTTTATATTTAAACCTCTTTAAACGTTTATTAAAATATAATTATATATTTAAACCTCTTTCAACGTTTATTAAATATAATTATATATTTAAACCTCTTTAAACGTTTATTAAAATATACTTATATATTTAAACCTCTTTAAAATATGATATATTTAAACCTCTTGAAACGTTTATTAAAATATAATGATATATTTAAACCTCTAAACGTTTATTACAATGTAATTATATATTTAAACACTCTATTACACAAATCACTTTCATCATACTTCCAAAAACCTCCAGTTTTCAGGGTGTGTTCAGTTGGTGAGTTTGTTGTGGAGAGCTCGCCAAGTGGCTTAAGCACTCAAGCAAGCACTCAAGCAAGCAAGCACATTGGTTGTCGTCTATCGCTCTGCTCATAATTTCTATATTGTTTCCTAATCTTGGGGGAGAATCCCAGAAAACATGACCTCACAACCCTTTGCTTTCATGACCAATGTTGTTCAAACTTGTCACACAGATAAAGAATGATGGCTCACGTGCACACGTCATTTTATTTCGAGATCAGATCCAAGATGGCCAACTGGTGGCCATTTTGTTACTTGAACGTGTCCCCAACCATTTCTCAGAGATGGTAACCAACTGGAAGACTGGTGGCCACTTTTTGTCATACATACATATGGGCCAGCCCTTCAACTCCTTCAGCAAAATTAGTAAAACAACGAGACAGTACCCGCCCGTAGGGTGGGGAAGGAATGAGGGGAGGGAATGGAAAGGCAGTGTTCGGGTTAGGGTTAGGGTTAGGGTTGGGGTTGGGGTTAGCGTTAGATAACCATAACCCTAACAACTAACCCTAACCCCAACAGCTTTGGTATCTCATTGTATCCAACGGTTTGGCCGTCTATAAAGGACAAACAAACATGAAAAATTGACGTTTCAGTCAATTTAGGACGTCATAACTCGAAAACCGGAAGTCGGAAGTGAATGTCGTCAATCAACTGTGTCATTTAATTTTGATTATCTGTCGAATGGCATTGGTCCCTTCTCGATCGGATGAAATTGACCCGGTGACGTTGACCCCTTGACCTTTGACCTTGAACTTGATCCCCCGATGTCTGTTCTCATGTCCCAAGGATCACTCATGCCAAGTTTCATCTCATTCCATCCAACGCTTTGGCCGCCTATAAAGGACGAACAAACATACATACAAACATATTCTATCTTTTTAGGATAGCAGATGGGACAATCGGGGCTTTGACATTTTGTGTCGCTTCAGCTTGCTTTATATTAATTCAATGACACAAATCATCTGTCATCAAAGTTCAAGAACCTCCATTTCTAGAGGACGTACTTCACTTTAAATAAAGGTTCAACGGTGTGATGCATAAGGATGATGTTCTCGACTGCTGCTTACCCATCGTTAAATTTATCATTTTATTGAAAGTAAAGTCGGATAAACGTGAAACACCAACAACATCACGGAGGGAGAAAGTACATGGAGACAAGATGGACATACAAGAGATACAGGCAACGATGAGGGATAAGGGAAAGTGCAAAGGGTGGACAAGATGGATACATGAACAAAATTTTTGGGAGGGTTTAGGGTCATTGAAAGGGTGCAGAAAAGATCATGATTTTGGATTGGGGGTGCGGGGGGGGGGGGTGATGGTGAACAGCTGTTTTGAAGACCTGGAGGGAAGAATGACATTGATTTGAGTGAGAAAGATGGTTCCACAGGTGGTGAAAAAAAGGAACGAATGAGTAGAGGTGAGCAGTGATCCTGGATTTAGGTCATCTCAACAGAAGGGGTTGTTGATGGACCGTGTGTGCCGCACAAACCTTGCGGGGGGGTGCTCTGGGGGAAAATACGAAAGAGCAGAGGGCACAAGACCAGAAAGGAGGCAGAAAAGAAGAATCATGGAAGATGCCCAGTCCCAGGAGTTTCAGTGACTGAACCTCCTCAACAGGATTCTGAAAAATGTGGATGAGGGAGGGCGGGGGTGGAGGCAGTTACCAAACAGTACTTTCGGAGAGAGATCGTGTGAATATGATATTTGTCAGGAATGAAAATCATATTCTAAGTGCATGACCATCTTGTGATTTTGTCAATGTCTGAAGAGAGGGTCAGCAAATGGGTTTTGAGGATTTTCCAGAGTCAGAGATATCATTTTTGAAGATTTGGAAGAAGATGGAGGCCAGGAACACTGCCTTGGAGCACTCCAGCCTTGACAAGGAGAAGAGATTAAAGGATCTGTTGAGAGCCACACGTTGACGACGAGAGGAGTGGAAATCAGGAAGCCAAGTGTGGAGTTGACCTTGGATGCCATAGGCAAAGTATTTTCGTGTCCAGTGGGTGCAACCCCTTACCTGGACGGATGGCAATGCTTCTCCCTTCGACTCAACTCGATGGATGCCAGACAGTATGAAAAGCATGAGATATTTCCAGAGAGACTGCCGTGATCTCATATCTGACATTGAGGGCCTCCATCCATTGTTGGGAGGCCGATATTTTTTAGATCAAAGCCTATTAAATGAAGCAACACTTCCATTCATTCAGATTTGCACGACTCATTGTATTTCAAAGCAACCGTGCCACAAACCGGTCCCTCAACAATCTCTGCAAGCAAATGTAAAACATGCAGCCATCGATTACAATGCCAACCATACGTCAGTTGAAGTGGTAAATACGCCTGGATATGAGATGTATAACGAGTGTTTTGACATGACTTTAATTTCATTTTCAAGATCTTTTATTTCCATCACTCATATTAATTGGTAAATATGAAAATGAATTGTCCCAAGTGGAACAGATGCTCATCTCCCAATTTAGGTCTGGCATCGTTGGGCTTCATTCGGTGAAGGTTGGGGGGAGTGGGTTTAGGGGATTTAAAGGGACTGACTGACAGACATCGTCATCACTTTAAAAACTCTTCCCGACTTCGTCGGAGACGAGCTAAAAAATGGATTCCACTGTTGAGGTGATGTCATTTATCCGTGAAAATATTGTGAAAAATCAAACAAAGTTATCAAGCACTTCCTTTGGACACCGAGCTCTGCAGATTCGATTGTTTCCTCTCCGGCAGTGAATACTTGTAAATCCTGAAACGAGAATCCATGTACATGGCAATCAATTTAGTGAACATTCGAGATCTTTCAGACAAGTTCAGTTACTGTATAAACGTATCATTCAACAGTGACTGAAGTCTTGTCTCAAAAAAAAATTCAAGACTGATACTCACTTGTCATACAAAAAACCAGACACCCCATCCCTGTGCTGATTATTTTGGTTCTCTAGGTTATTTGTGTCCTTTCCCCAGCAGAGGATGAGAAATCCCAAAGTTCTGGATTTCTTTGTGTTTCAAGATTCCTTCCAAGGTCTTCAGTGTGGAAATTAACACCTTGGACACACCAAGCAACAAAAGGAAGAAAGGTTAAGGATACCGTTACTTTGGTTCCTCTTAATATCGAGGAATACTCATTGTTTCACAAGGGATACTCCAACACAAATGTATTCCATTTTCAGTAATATCAAAACTCCATTGGAAAGTGGCTCTGCAACCCCAAGTAACCAATTCTATTGGAAGCACGTTTATATTTTTAACTTTGGACTCAATGATTACACACAAGAACATACAGCGATTAAAACTGGTGTACAGTCGCTTTCGCTACTTCACTGGATCTTAAAATTGGTTGGAATTGACTTGGAGCTTCCAATAATGAAGGATAACGAAGGACCCCCAGGGAGAATAATTTATTGATACCTCTGATGTCATACATCACATGCTATGGCAGTAATAATGTATGAAAGGAAAAAATTTGGACATCTTCTTCCCCAAAACCATCCAACAAAATTTTTTTAACTCGTCACATGTCATCATCTCCCCATGGGGTATATCAGGTGATAACCATGACATCATCGGTGAAGTGGTATTCAAGCCAGAAGTTGAATCAAAATCTGAAACTTCATACATCTGATCGACGATGTGAGTCAAGAATTAAATTTCTGATGTCATCAGTCATGTGGTCTGGTCACCATCTTAGTTTAACTGAGAAAACAATTTTAAAAAACCTTCTTCAGAACCGCTTAACAGAGCTGTGAATCACAATTGTGCATGTCCACGTGTAAATGAAGATTTATGTTCGTGTGTTTGTGCGTGTACACACGCCGCCACATCCACATGTCATCTCCTCATGTACGTGTGGATTTGTTGAACAATATTGATATGTATTAACATGAGGAATTGTACAAATTATATTGTGATTATTCTTGTATTTGTGGACATTAAACGTCGTTATTATTCCATTTTGCTTTCCCTAAAAACTTCACCTCATCCCCTAATTTTGTAATAGTCCTGTCCAGTTAAATATCAGGGAAAATATTTTCAATCGATTCATTACATCACAGTGCTGTCTTTCTTTGAGATGAAGTATTCCCTTGATGTACTCACCAGTTGATGTGATTTGTTAGAAAAGTGAGATCCCACCCCCGGGTCCCCGTGATGGGTTGTGTGGGCCCATGTTATCTGGGGCTCCATGCAGTGCATAGGTTGCATGGCCCTCACTCTTCTTTCCGGGCCCACGTTGATCTTGGGGTCCACGTTGATCTTGGGGTCCAGGGCCTGTGCATTAATCCACCACTGCACGCAGGTGCCAGCCGCAAATGATGACTCATCTCAGATCAAGAGCCATGATTGCTTGAAAAGAAACCCACGATAGCAAAATCGGAACATAGTAGATTGCCCACAATTGGTTGAAACCCACCACATTTCAGGGTTCACTGTGGAATATGTGTAATATGTCATGAATAAGATATGTATGATCACGAATCAAATATGTGTGGATATAATGTGTTGAAATCATAATCGTGCGCGTGTTAATCAAGATGTGTGTGCGCGCGCGCGTGTGTGTGTGTGTGTGTGTGTGTGTGTGTGTGTGTGTGTGTGTGTGTGTGTGTGTGTGTGTGTGTGTGTGTGTGTGTGTGTGAGAGAGTGTGTGTGTGTGTGTGTGTGTGTGTGTGTGTGTCTGTGTGTGTGAGAGTGAGTGTGTGTGTGTGTGTGTGTGTGTGAGAGTGAGTGTGTGTGTGTGTGTGTGTGTGTGTGTGTGTGTGTGTGTGTGTGTGTGTGTGTGTGTGTGTGTGTGTGTGTGTATGTGTACACGCCGCCACCACCAGATGTCATATACTCATCTCCACTTGCAAGTCTTTAAGACTGAATGGAACATTCCCTGGTGCTGAAGCATCCACCTTCACACCAACAAGGAACCACAACACATGCACCAAACCACAGATGAATCCGGAACCAAAAGCAAAATCCCAGCTTCCATTCTGGAATCCCAAGGGTAATGACAATCTTGGAGAAAGCAATGGTGGTGATAAATTTACTATCAGTGTTGCAAGACATAACAACTTGGTTGAGTAATGCAAATTCAGTAAGTAAGTAAATAACTAACTAACTAACTATCTAAAGTAAAAGCAAATCAAAGACGGTTGGCCCTTTTCATCATTCCCATCTGATCTTAAGGCTCATGATATGACAATGCCAGGTTTGAATCCCATTTGCTTTTTCTCCCTTTTCATTATCTACAAACGTTCTTGTAAATCGATTTGAAAGTGCATTATCCTCACCTCTTTGTCCCACGTGTGATTTATGTACAAACTCCACCTTGGGTCTAACATCAATTTGAGTCATTATTTCATATGCAGCCTGTGGCTGCTGGTTGCATCAATGCTGAGAGTGTGGCGGTGCCACTGATGCATTGCCCCTGTTTTCAGTAAGCTGGTCCTCATTTCGCTGACCTCGGAAGGAAGACAGGCTGAATCAACCCACCTGGTGTTAATTAATGAGACGATGGGCTCAAATGCAAGTCCCGAAGATCTTCAGTCAATCGTGATTCAAAAATATATAAATATCATTAATATACACGAAATATAAAAGTGAAATGAACAGACTCACTTTCAACTGCAAAAGCCACTTTATCTCAAGACTCAACTTTATATTGAACGTTATCTCAAGACCCATGAAAATATCTCCTGTTCTCCCTCCGCTTCGATCAGTTCATCTAACCAGATGCTTGTCAAAGTAGACATCTCTCTGGCTGTTACGACAGAACCTCCTCAGCACCGTGGAGTCTGGCATTTCACTCAGGCCGACTGGCAGGGACTTCAAGCAGCCATCAAGCTTCGAGAATCAACACTGGTCTCCCATCTTCACTTCTTCCGACATCAACTCGTCCTGGGAATTTCTTTTTGACAGAATCTCTCTCTCTCAATCTATCTCTCTCTCTCAATCTATCTCTCTCTCTCTCTCTCTCTCTCTCTCTCTCTCTCTCTCTCTCTCTCTCTCTCTCTCTCTCTCTCTCTCTCTCTCTCTCTCTCTCTCTCTCTCTCTCTCTCTCTCTCTCTCTCTCTCTCTCTCTCTCTCTCTCTCTCTCTCTCTCTCTCTCTCTCTCTCTCTCTCTCTCTCTCTCTCTCTCTCCCTCTCTCTCTCTCTCTCCCCTCTCTCTCTACCCTCTCTCTCTACCCTCTCTCTCTACCCTCTCTCTCTACCCTCTCTCTCTACCTCTCTCTCTACCTCTCTCTCTACCTCTCTCACTCTCTCACTCTCTCTCTCTCCCTCTCACAGCTCAAATGAGCTAAGATCCTCATCCTCTTAAGGGTGACGTCATAAAAACGAATATGACATCATTGTGATGTATCAGGTTTGCGATAAATTATCTGTGCTATTGCCCGGCTTGATTCCTGCAAACAAAATTCAAACAGCTTGCCTAGTTTCGGAGATAATGGTATTGGCAATTTCCATTAGTGGCAATATTATGACGTCAACTTTTTTTCTCGGAAGAATTTCCAAAATCGGAGATGGTTACTGGCTGCGCGTGGGCTTTCCGCATATACATGGCAAGTTTCACGAAGATCCGATGAAAACTCTGGGTTGTGAAACAAAAAGTCAAAAAATAGGAATGACGTCATAAAAATTGATATGACGTCATAGTGATGTATCATATGTGTGGGAATTCATCTCTGCCAATGCCCTGTTCGATTCCCACAAACAGAATTCAAGAAGCTTGCCTAGTTTCGGAGATAATTTTTTGGGCGATTTCCATTAGCGGAGATATTTTGACGTCAGAACTTTATTTTCTGGGAGGAATTTCCAATATCGGAGATGGTTACTGTCTGCACAGGGTAGTTTTACATATATGTGCCAAGTTTCAGGAAGTTGCGATGAAAACTGTAGGCTGTGAAACAAAGAAGCTCAAATGAGCTGAGATCCTCGTCCTCTTAATGATGACATCATAAAAACGAATATGAAGTCATCATGCTGTATCAGGTTTGCGATAAATTATCTGTCCTAATGCCCGGCTTGATTCCCGCAAACAAAATTCAAACAGCTTGCTGAGTTTCGGAGATAATGGTATCGGCGATTACCATCAGCGGCGATATTATGACGTCAACTTTTTTTCTCGGAAGAATTTCCAAAATCAGAGATGGTTCCTGCCTGCGCGTGGGCTCTCTGCATATACACAGTAAGTTTCACGAAGATCTGATGAAAACTCTGGGTTGTGAAACAAAAAATGTCAAAAAATAGGAATGACATCATAAAAAAGTGAGAGGACGTCAAAGTGATGTATCATATGTGCGGTAACTCATCTCTGCTAATGCCCTGTTCGATTCTCGCAAACAGCATTCAAAAAGCTTGCCTATTTTTGGCGATAATTTTTAAGGCGATTTCCATTTGCAGAGATATTTTGAATTCATCACTTTTTTTTCTGGGAGGAATTTTAAAAATCTGAGATGGTTACTGTCTGCACAGGGTATTTTTACATATATACGCCAAGTTTTGGGAAGTTTCGATGAAAACGGTAGGCTGTGAAACAAAAAAGTGCACAAGAAGATGATGAAGAACAACAACGTGTGTAAGACTTAAAGATCCTCCACGAGGATCTCAAAATGAACAGATTTATCCCATCTCGTCTTCAGTTGTCCTCCCCTTCCTCCCGCCCATGGTACACTGAAGCTTGTGGCGAGGCAGTTGTCCTGAAACAACTTGTCTTCGCCTCATGGAAGGCTAATCCAACTGAAGGCAATCTCGGTTCCTTCCACAAAGCTCGTAACAAGCGTGTCTACCCTCAGGAGAGCCAGAAAACAACATCTTTTAAATCTCAAGTCTGAACTCTCAAACCTGTTGCCCTCCTCCAAAACCTGTTGGCATCTGGTTCAGTCTGTTTCTGGTGTATGTTCCCCCTCCCTCCCCTCCCTTACATCAAATGGCCGCACAGCTGACAATGCACGTGATAAAGGCTGAATGCCAAAACTCTGTGTTTGCTTCTAAATCTTGTGTTCCAAACCCATCGCTTTCTGTACCCACCTTACCCAGTCACAGTGAGCTGTCCCTGGACTGTGTGTCCTTTTCTCCTGATAAGGTGGAGAGCTTGCTTTCAAACTTTGACTCAGATTCTGCAACCGGTCCAGACGGCATCAGCCCATGTATCCGAAAAACCTGCTCCTCTGCTCTTGCTCATCCTCTCTCTGTTCTATTCACCCTCACATTTGCTCAAGGTCATCTGCCATCTGCTTGGAAATCAGCAAACATTACCACACAAATCTCACACTCTCACTATGTCTCTTCGAAAGGACCGTTTACAAAACCCCCCCATCCACTTTCTCAACAATCCTCTGGAAGAAGTCTTTTCTTTCAAGCTTCTAGGTCTCACTATCTGCCATGACCTTTCCTGGGAAAGTCACATTTCCAACCTCGCCTCAAAAGCCAGTCGCCGACTGGGAATCCTCCGTCGTGCCAAGTCCTTCCTCGGCCCTCTTGAGCTCCTGACCACTTACAAAGCTTTTGTCCGTAGCCTGATGGAGTACTGCTCTCCCCTCTGGGCTGGTGCTCCTGCCTCCCACCTTTCTCGGCTTAACGCTGTCGAAACCAGGGCATTTAAGATCATCGGCATCTCCCGCAATGAAGCTGAGTCTTTGGGCCTCTCACTCAATCACCGCAGGTTGGTCGGTGGTCTTTCTGTCTTCTACCGACTGCTCTCCAGCCTTGCCCCCCTGCTCTCTCTGCGATTTGTCCCCACCACATTTCCACAGGGCGCTCAAGGTCCGCCAACAACCCCCTTCTGGTAAAACTACCAAAATCACGAATCACTGCTCATCTTCACTCTTTCATTCCTCTTTTTTCCCGCCTTTGGAATAAACTTCCTCACTCTATTCTTTCCCATTCTTCCCTCCAGGCTTTCAAAACAGCTGTTCACCACCACCTCTTATCTTCCCCCATCCAAATCCTCGATCTTTTCTACCCCCGATAATCCACCCAAGCCCACTTCCTTCATTTCTCCTGCTTTCCTTCCTGAAAGTCCCTGTAATGTCCATCTTCTCTTCGCCATGTTCCCCGTCCCATCCCCATCCCTCTCCCTTCCACAGTTCACCTAATGTGTCTGTTCCCCACTGTTTTGTCCCTTCCACTCCCGCCCCTCTTGTCTCATGCCTCCTTGCTGTGAGTTATGTGTTTGCTCTCATACGAGCCTCGACCAAGGTATACAAAAAAAAAACAAAAAAAAAAACTGCATGAAAGGGTGCAAAAACATATCCCTGGATGGAGGACCTCAATGCCAGACAGGAAATCCGAGCCGTATCCTTAGACATATCAAGTGCTTTTGACACAGGTTGGCACCCTGCCCTGCTCACCAAACTCTCTTCCCATGGTATCCAAGGCCATCTCCACACATGGCTCACAGACTTCCTATCTTGTCACAGCCAATGAATTGCCCTAAATAGAGTTCTCTTATCCCCTCTTCCTGTCCAGACTGTAGGTCCTCAAGCTGGTGTTCTGGGCCCTGTTCTTTTGCTGGTTTTCATTTCACACTCTCACTATGTCTGTCCGAAATGACCGTTTAGAACCCCCCACCCCCAACAATCCACGTTCTCAACAATCCTCTGAAAGAAGTCCTTTCCTTCAAGCTTCTGAATCTCACTATCTGCCATGATCTTTCCGGGGAAAGCCACATCTCTAACCTGGCCTCCAAAACCAGTCGCCAACTGGGAATCCTCCGTCGTGCAAGGTGCTTCCTCAGCCCACCTGAGCTCCTGACCACACACAAAGCTTTCGTCCGCAGCTTTATGGAGAACTGCTCTCATGCATTTCCATCTTAAGAGACACTGCAGACCCACAAACTTGGTAAAAATATTTTTCACGTGACAAACAGAAAAACGAACCCAAACACGACGTCCTCTCCTCTGGTGAGGGTAAAAATAGGAATTCACAAACACCTTCCTTTGGTCATGATTGGTATTTACATTCTCGTACCAGAAATTCTACCACTCATTCATCACGTACCGAATCTGTTGAAAAATCAATGATGTAAAATAATCAAAAAATATCAAAAACGTACCTCATGGGAAATAAAATTATCTTCCATTTTGACCTCATTCACTGTCATTTCATTCTTGCAGTCTTGGTCTTGTGGTATTCCGCTGTGGGTCAAAAGATAAATGATAGTGGATACGTGAGATGGAATGAACAAATGAACCCTGGCGTTGGTGCCCCATATATATATATATATATATATATATATATATATATATATATATATATATATATATATATATATATATATATATGTATCTCTCTCTCTCTCTCTCTCTCTCTCTCTCTCTCTCTCTCTCTCTCTCTCTCACTCTCTGTCTCTCTCTCTCTATCTCTCTCTCTCCTGTTCCTTTTGTTCAGTTGTGTCTTGATTCATTCTTCGTTCTTTCTTTTCCACGAGCCTTCACACTGAATGACGAAAAAAACCTCTTCAGTCTTAAAATGAAACCAAGATTGACCTTCCCTCCATCCACTCATTGTCTTCCTCGGTGTTATCTCGACCTTGGAGCATGATGATGAAATGATGGGAATTTTATGCCAAACCAACCAATTGTTCCACCTGCTGGAATGAGACAGAAAAGTGTTCCAGTAGTGGGACCGTTCATGGTGTGAATGAGGCACGAGTTTCTCTTTTATTTTGTCCTTCGTGCTGTTCCCTCCAGTTGAAGATGGCTGGTTGTTCATCATCACCTAATGGTGAAGCTCGTGGCAATTCGAATCATTTCTTTCATCTGTATAACCAACATCGTCTGTCCCAGGTATGTTTATTCATCCCCACATTAATATGCACACCTCACGGTCTGATTTTCCACTTTCCTAAACAAACGAATAAATTATAAAAACACAATCAGTAAACCTCTTCCTCCATCAAATATCTTGTGCAAAATATTCCAAAACATTTCTTT
>NW_028221978.1:17500-92000 GCF_056783735.1 Eptatretus burgeri | reverse complement strand
GTGCAAAAGGGGCACCGCAAGTGGAAGAGGCCGTGTGTGTGAGTGAAACGGCCAGTATGAATGGAGCAGCACGAGTGAGTGAAAGGCCGCGAGTGAGAGGAGCAACGTGTGCGAGGGAGGTAGCATGCGTGAGTGAGCGGCCGAGTGTGAGAGAGACAGCGTGTGCAAGGTCGTTGTGTGTAAGGGAGATGTCGGTCGGCATGTGTGAACATGCAGCCGCGTCTCCCGGTGTGAGTTTAATGGTGAGGTGTGTTAGCGTCGTAACACGCAGGTGTGCGTGGGTCGAATGGCGACGACGGCGACATGTGAGGAAAGAAAGCCGAGTAGCGGCTGTAGTTGTTTCGGGGACCGTGCCGGGTTCACCCGGCAGTGAGCACGAGGTCCGTGCTGTGCAACGCACGAGGCCCCCACGTGCTCGCTTACGAGAGTGAAGTCCCGGTCCGGAAACGCACGCGGTGGATTTGCCGATCCCGCGGACGGACAAAGTTTAGGCAGGATTACGGATTTGGACCGGACGGGTTCTCCACGCGATCGTGTGTGTTAAGCTCCAACGGGCAAAGCACATGTGTTTGCGTGGGGAACCCCTCGAGACGTGGGGCTTGTGTTTTTTTTTTATGCGCACGGTGACGTCATAGCTGCACGTGGGGTTGGAATCCGGCAGGAGGGGTATCCCTGCCGGATGGTACCGCCCAAGGAGGGACGAGGTACACGTGCAGCTGCATGACGTCACGGGCAGGTGCAAAGTGCGCGAGCTGTGAGTTGCCGCGCTGGTGCTGCGCATGTGAAAAAAAAAAAAAGCAAGCCTCACTTTCGGGTGCACAGGATTCCTGGGCAAGGGGTGGAAGACCCCCTTGACTAGGGCACTGGATGGAAACTAGTTAGGGGGAAGGGTTAACTTAGTTAGACCGACTTCATGGGGCAGGGGTAAGTCCTCATGGAGTCCGTGGAATGGATTAGTTAGAGGGATTTTAGCCAGATTTAGGTTGGGAAATAAAATGATTTTTTATTGATTTGGAGACAGTGACAGACTTTGGATGTGTAGAGTTGACGTAGCTTAGCTACGTAGTGTTAAAAGGAACGTGCTGTAGTTTAAGGGACGACGTGGGAGCACGAGTTAGTTCGGGGATGTAGTTAGAAGGATGGCAGAGTTCAGCGGTGAGTGTGTTGAAGAGTTGGTGAGTGAAGTGGAAGCATGTGCTTGGTGAGTGAGTGAGGCCAGCGGGTCTGTGTGAGTGGAGCGAATGGGGAATGCATGGTGCGATGAGTGATTGGGGGGAGGAGTGACTCCCGCCCAAGGGACCCCGGGGTCAGTGTAGAGTGAGTTAGGGGGTTCGTTAAATTTAAAAATGGAGGTCGTTTTGTTGTTGGTGGGTGTGTAGGCTCGAAACCCGTTTGGAGGGGTGCAGGAGCCCTGGTAGCGTGGCTGCGAAAGGTGAGTATCGCTGAGTGGGTACCCCGGGCACCAGGCTAGTCGGCCGTGGTAGGCCAAGGGCCCATGGGGGGCCGGGATAGCGTAGTGGGCACGGGTGCGCCTGCTTGGTGCGAGGGCCCGGGGCGCCATTAGCCGCGTGGGCAGTGTTGTGGGAACGGGTGACCCTCGGAAAAGGGCCTGGGAAGCCAGCCTGCCACGTGTGCGTTTCAGGGGAGGTGCCATGGGGGGCACTCCCCGGTGTTTAGGGAGCTGGTAGGCTCGGAGGCAGTGTAGTGCCCGGGGTGCCATAGCGGGAGATTCGGCAGAGGGTCGTGCCTGCCAAAGGGAGCCACGTGTCCCAGCCATGAGACCGTGTGAGGGCACGGAGAGAAAATTGGGGGGGCAAGGCCCGAAATTGTGAGGACACCAACACAGGCGACGGGAATCTGGGTTGTTAGAACCAATAGTTTAAGCGCGAGGCGCTTGTTGAAAGCCCGGGGTAGTTTAACAGTTAAATGGTTAGGGTAGATAGGAAGTGTACCCCTCCGCACCATCCATCCCCTCACTCTCGTTGTGGGCCGCTGGACCCACTTTGTGTTATAGATCGCTGAAGTCTGGGGAGGCCATTCTGAGGCTTCGTTGGGCCTCGACACAGGACGCTAGCTCTCCCTTGTTCCCCTCCGGGAAGGGAACGTAGGGGTTGGGAGTAGGCTGGGTGACAGGATAGGTTAGCCGAACAAGGACGATAAAGGGGGTTAGGGGACGATTTATAGTGGGGAAGTAAAAAAAAAAAAAAAAAAGTTGGGGCTAAATTGGGGTTTGACAAATTAAGGGAGTGGGTATAGACAATGACAGGCAAAGGCGATAGGTTGGGAGGGCGACCGTAGGGTAGGTCCGAGCCCGCCTTCCGAGTGGCCAGCACCACCGCACAACCTCCACCAACCTCCACCGAACGGCAAAGGCTGGCCAGCTTCATCTGCTGGCTGCGTTGCTGCAAGGCAAAGGCCGGCCCACTTCATCGGCAGCTGTTGTTTTGCTGCAAGGCCTGTGCCGGCTGGATCATCTGCAGCTGTGGTACTTCAAGGCCTGTGCCGGCCAGTTCATCTGCCGGCTGGGTTTGCCTGCAGCGGCCTTCTTCTGCGGGCTGTGTTTGCCTGCTGCCTTTGCCATGTCATGCCCACTGCCCACGTTCACCAGCCCCGTTCAATTTTGCTTTGCCCCCCCCCCCCTGTTCATTTCCATGCGCGCCGGGATCATCGTAAAAGCAACAGTTTGCAAGCTGCAAGCTGCAAGAACTGCCCTGTTGGCAGCTACAACACGGGCCTGCAGTGGCGGCCCGTGCACCGTGTTTACGTTCAGTTCAAACCATTCATCCATCCATTCGTTGTGTTCATTGCGTGTGCCACTTGAGCTGGCACGGAGACTACGTTTGTGCAGCCCATGCACCGTTGTGGTTCACTGCGTTCAGTTCAAAAGGGAAGGCCTTGAACTGCGTGTGAGCAGCCGGCCACGTTCCCTGTCACCTGCATTGTTTGAGTCAGAGACTGCATGCGAGCAGCCTGGCTCCCTGCTAACTGCTTTCTTTTTGCAGAGTTCATTGATCCTGGGCCATGGTTTAGTGTAAAATTTGTAAGTTAAGGTAAGATGTACTGTAAATATGAGTGCGCCCCCGGCATGTCTGTCTTAGCGCCGGCAATTTTATTTAAGTCGTCCGTGTGAGTGGGTTTGTTCAGGTAGTTACTCAGCCCTCAGGTTATTTATTTTGGGGACACGAATACCATGAATGTCGCACTCAGGGATCCGTAGGTAAAATGTACTAGGGGAAAACTACACATGATCGCACACGAAAATTTGACGACTCGGGACGAGTCTGTAAAAAGGGGAGGGGGTAGTGTTGTGGTTGACGAAATTCGCAAACCACCATTCAGGTCCCTTAGGTGAGATATCTCTGTAAGTATATGTGCAGTTAGGCCCAAACCCGTTGTTTCGAGGGAATAAATGTCATTCATTTGGGCTGCGACCCTTCTAGATAGCCGTTTCTTTTACTGTCTTTATTTTGGACCAGCTGCCATTACTACCACCACCAACCACGTCTCAACAGCCATCACACAACAACCACCAACCGCAACACCGCTTCACAACAACAGCCACGACCTTTACCGTCACAACTCGCCCTCGCAACCATCGCATCACCGTCATTCCCACGCCGCTTGTGGGCACCGATACTGGACTCGTGCAGGGCGCGCACCGAGCAGCGGGTGCAGAGGCACAGCCTTTCTGAAGAAAACGGATCAAAAACGACTCACGCCCACTTCTGTTCCGTCCTATCGGCGAGCGTGGGGCGATTTGGCCCCGCCTCCAGGTGCGTTGGAGTAATATCGCTATATGCAAATTCATGGATCAAAAAGCATTCACGCCCACTTTTCCTCGGTCCAATGGGGAGCCAGTTAGAGGTGAAGGGTCAGAGGAAAAGGGTCGAAGGTGAAGGAGCGAGGCCACGGGGCATATAAGGGGCTGCGTTCGTCAGTCAAGGAGTTAAGAGTTCGGAGTGAGTCAAGAGTACGGAGGGGAGAGAGTGAAGAGTTCGGAGCCAGTGAAGAGTTGGGACGAGTCAAGAGAGGAGACTGAGAGGGCGGTTGGACGGAGCTGTGGAGAGGTGGCGGCGGCGAAGACGGTCGAGGGGGTGCTCGTGTCGGAGTCGGGGAGCTGCGGAGGGAGAGGCCGGCGGCGCGACCGAGGTCGTGGTGGAGACGCTCGTCGCGGGACCCGAGACAGGGAGATATCCTCCTTCCCCCCGAGCATCAACAACCCCCTCCTGTTTCCCCCCGCGCGGGGGAAAATAGTGCGAGAAGGGGGCCCCGTTCCCACCCCATACCAGGCAGTCCCAGCGAGGCCCGCGGAGTCGGGGCACCAGCGCCATTTTGCGGCTCATCACCAGACGGGTAGGCCCGACGCGGTCTCGGCCCCAGGCCCGCCTACCCCCCTCATCCTTGAGGGTGGTCCTTTTCTTTTGCTTTGAGTGTATGTGTTGTCGGCGCCGTCTGTGAAGTAAAACTGTATAAGTGTTGCCGTGTGCTCGGTAGTCGGTTAGATCTGCATTGTTGCATTTGCTTTTTGTGTATTATTGTGCTTCTTCTTCTTTTACATTTGCTTTTGGTGTAATTGTACATGTGTGCTTTCCGTTCATCGCGAAATAAATGTGCTTTATGTTGAACTGTTTTCCCGTTTCGCTTCGTCTTTTCCTTTATTGAATCTCCATCTTACTTCACGTAAAGGGTTGGTCGTGGGCAAATACGCCCGATAATTAATCGAACCGTCGAGGCTGACGATAACACCGCTCGGTTATCCCGATAGTACGGAACGGGTCGCTTAAAGTGGCCCGTGTCCGAAGTCGACCTGCGGCGAGGTGCGATCGCCCGGTCTACCCTCCGTGTGGGTACTTAGGTAGGTCGAATTTGGCGAGCAACCCTATCCCACGCGGGGGGCCGATTGGCACGATCGTGGTGAGGCCGAAAGGCCCACCCGTGACTAGTTCCCGGCGTTAGTCCGAGAGGGTCACGACGGGATTGTCCGTCCGGTGGGCGACGTGCCGCGATTCGAGTTACGTGGCCGTTCGCACACCGGCGGGCGCGAATCCGCAACAGTATATAAGACGGTAGTGAGACCAGCTATGTTGTATGGTTTGGAGGCGGTGGCACTGACAAAAAGACAGGAAGCGGAGCTGGAGGTGGCAGAGTTAAAGATGCTGCGATTCTCGTTGGGAGTGACGAGTATGGATAGGATAAGAAAAGAGTATATTAGAGGGACAGCGCAGATAGGACGGTTTGGAGACAAAGTGAGAGAGGCGAGATTGAGATGGTTTGGACATGTGCACAGGAGGGAAACGGAGTATATCGGGAGAAGGATGTTGAAGATGGAGCCGCCAGGCAGGAGGAGAAGAGGAAGGCCAAAGAAGAGGTTCATGGATACGGTGAGGGCGGACATGTGGGTGGTTGGAGTGTCAATGGAAGATGTGGAGGATAGAGCGAAATGGAGACGGTTGATCCGCTGTGGCGACCCCTAACGGGAGCAAGCCGAAAGCGGAAGAAGATTTTAACCTCTTTAAACGTTTATTAAAATATAATTATATATTTAAACCTCTTTAAACGTTTATTAAAATATAATTATATATTTAAACCTCTTTAAACGTTTATTAAAATATAATTATGTATTTAAACCTCTTTAAACGTTTATTAAAATAATATGGAATACGCAAAGCCGAGAAGCAAACGTAGAATTCTTCTTACATTCACTTCTTAAAAATATATCAAATTAAACAGTCTTTTTGCGATGAATAAATAAATATTACCTCAACATTACCTTCACAACGACAACTCCACCGCCAAGAACAGGATCTCATCGAAAAAATTAATATGACCTCAACATTACCTTCACAACGACAACTACACCGCCAAGAACAGGATCTCATCTGAAAAAATAAATATTACCTCAACATTACCTTCACAACGACAACTACACCGCCAAGAACAGGATCTCATCTAAAAAATTAATATTACCTCAGCATTACCTTCACAACGACAACTACACCGCCAAGAACAGGATCTCATCTAAAAAAAATACTGGATTGAACGTAGAATTCTTCTTACATTCGCTTCTGACTTTACCTATAACTTGTTCACAACTGTAAACGCAATTTCCGGTTACTTCGGCCTGGATTCGGGATCAGCGATCAAATAATGTCAATCACGATTAAAAATTATTTTTTGATGATGCGAGAGATATCTTTATTAAAATCAGTGGAGGAAATATACACCATGTCTGATATTATTTGGGTCTTTCATGTCTCCGACGATTCCTTTGTCTCCCGGCAAGTATCATTCCCCATGACAAAAACCGGAAACAAAAAAAAACCAGAAGCAAAAAACAACCGGAAGGAAAAGGGTCAGAGGCAACGACACGGATTCGAAATCATCAGGGGTATTGTGTTGTTGTTGTTGTTTCCTATTCTCTCATGTGCACACGTAAAGTATGAAGCTCACTGCGTTCGCTATAATTATATATTTAAACCTCTTTGAACGTTTATTAAAATATAATTATATATTTAAACCTCTTTAAACGTTTATTAAAATATAATTATATATTTAAACCTCTTTAAACGTTTATTAAAATATAATTATATATTAAAACACTGTATTACACAAATCACTTTCATCATACTTCCAAAAACCTCCAGTTTTACAGGGTGTGTTCAGTTGGTGAGTTTCTTGTGGAAAACTCGCCAAGTGGCTGAAGCACTCAAGCAAGCACTTCGCGAGAAACCGTTCATAAGGAACGGCCGGCTTGGCGAGCGCCAGCTTCCTGCTTGGAAAATGAACACACCTGAGCACTTGGAGAGAATTAATTATTTTATTTTATTTTTACAATCTTTACTCGTCCCCGTTGGTTTTGGTTCGATCAGGGGTCCAAGTCCTTTCGATGGGGGTCTACTCCACGGACGTTGTCCGCCAACGTACTGGGTTGGGGTCTCTTGAAACAAGGAAATCTAACACAGGTGGAGGCCATTCAGCCCATCATACCTGCACGAACACCACACTAATTTATCTACACAAGATCGAAGGAAGAAAAAGCAAAAAAAATGTTTTTAATTGATGAAATAATGTTTTTTTTTTCTTTCGGGGGAGGAGGCATGGGATTCGTTAAAAATCCACAACATCAACCACACAACCCTCCCTCCCCCCCCCTTGACAAGACCCCCACCAACAGCACTCTGGACACATACACACAAACACCCATCAATGCTCAAACTACCTAAAAGTCAAACCAACATCCCCATACCCCTGAAACTCTATAACTTCCAAGGTACCGATCTAATTCTAATTTAAACTTATCGACTGTTTCTGCTGCCACGACCTTTCAAGGGAGACCATTCCAAGCATGAACGACTCTCTGAGTGAAAGTCCCCTGTCTTACTACCGTCTTAACTCTCCTCTTCTTTACTCCCAGGCTATGGCCCCTGGTCCACCCACTGTCTTCTCCATTAAATAATTAATCTGCACTTATTTTATCGATACCTTTCATTTTCTTGAACATCTCGATCATATCTCCTCGAAACCGCCTCCTTTCTTAGTGAAAGCCCTGTCTCATTCAGCCTCTTCTCGAAGCTGAGTCGAGCTCGGCCTGCAATCAATCTATTGGACCTATTCTGAACCCTCTCCATGAGAGTGATGTCCTTCCTGAGTTGTGGTGGCCAAACCTGCACAAAATATTCCAGATGAGACCCTCACTAAAGTCCTGTACAATGTTAACACCACCTCTTGTGATTTATAAATGATCCCTCTCCAAATACAACCTCAAACCCTATTTACTTTGCCAAGAACTCTCTGGAACTGTGCTGCCTTCTTCCCTCCTATATCTATTACCACCGCCAGATCCTTCTCCTGTGTGACACACCACAAAATTACCCCTTGCATCGTGTAATTTCTATTTTCCTTGTTCTTCCCCATCCCCAACACCTTACACTAGCTCAGGTTAAATTACATCTACCAGTCTTTTGCCCAATCCATAAAAGTATGAATACTGTTGCGGATTCGCGCCCGCCGGCGTGCTGACGGCCACGTATCTCGAATCGCGGCACGTCACCCACCGGACGGACAATCCAGTCGTGACCCTCTCGGACTAACGGCGCGAACCAGTCACGGGTGGACCTTTCGGTCTCACCGCGATCGAGCCAATCAGCCCCCGCGTGGGATAGGGTTGCTCGCCAAATTCGACCTACCTAAGTACCCACGCGGAGGGTAGACCGGGCGATCGCACCTCGCCGCAGGTCGAATTCGGACACGGGCCACTTAAGCGACCCGTTCCGTACTATCGGGATAACCGAGCGGTGTTATTCGTCGACCTCGACGGTTCGATTAATTATCGGGCGTATTCAGCCCACTACCAACCCTTTACGTGAAGCAAGATGAGGATTCAATGAAAGAAATGACGAAGCGAAGCGGGAAACAGTTCAACACAAAGCACATTTATTCGCGT
This sequence comes from Eptatretus burgeri, assembly GCF_056783735.1. Classification (NCBI taxonomy): domain Eukaryota; kingdom Metazoa; phylum Chordata; class Myxini; order Myxiniformes; family Myxinidae; genus Eptatretus; species Eptatretus burgeri. The sequence continues at coordinate 83,557 of NW_028221978.1, read as the reverse complement.
CGAACGGAAAGCACACATACAATTCCACCAAAAGCACACAGAAAAGACACAATGCAATTTACACAAAAAGCAAATGTAAAAGCGAAAACACAATGCAGAGCTAATACCGAATACCGAGCACACGGCAACACTTATACAATTTTACTTCACAGACGGCACCGACAACACATACCCAAAACCAAGGAAAGAATACCCTCAAGGATGAGGCGGGCCTGAGGCCGAGACCGGGTCGGGCCTACCCGTCTGGTGATGAGACGCGGAGCGGCGATGGTGCCTCAACTCCGCGGGCCTCGCGGACAGTGTCTGGTAGGGGGTGGGAAAGGGGCCCCCTTGGTCGCACTATCTCAGCGCGGGGGGAAACAGGAGGGGGTTGCTGATGCTCGGGGTATAGAGGATTCTTATTGTCCCGCGACGAGCGTCTCCACCTCGGCCAGGTCGCGCTGTCGGCCTCCCTGGGGTGCAGCTCCCTGCACGACGCGAGCACCCCCTCGTCTGCCCTCGCCGCCTCTCCACAGCTCCGACCCCTCCGTTCCGACTCCAACGCACACGACGACCAGCTCCTTCTTGCCAACTCCACCGCCCGCGAAGTCTTGACTCTCTGTTCCCTCTCGACTCTCCTACTCTACTACTCTCTCGACTGACGAACACGGTTGCTTTTATCAGCCCCGTAGCTTCGCCCTCTCATCTTTGACCCCCTCCCTTCGACCTTTCACCTCGCTCCCCATTGGCCCGAGAAAAAGTGGGCGTGAAGGCTTTTTGATCCATAAATTTGCATATATCGATCGCCCTGGGGGCGGGGCCAATTCGCCCCTCGCTCACCGATTGGACGGCAAAAAGTGGGCGTGTGTCGTTTTTGATCCGTTTTTGAAGCACAAAATCCGTGATTTTGTACACGCTGTTCGGCGCGCGCCCTGCACGAGTCCAACACGGGTACCCACAGGCGGCGCAAGAACGGTGGCGATGCGACGGTTGCGAGGTGTGACGTGAAGGTCGTGGCGGTTGTGGTGAAGCGGCGTTGTGGTTGGTGGTGGTAACAATGGCGGTTGGTCCAAATTAAAGATAGTAAAAGAAAAACGGCTATCCTGAAGAGTCGCAGCACGCATGAATGACATGTATTCCCACTAGACAACGGGTTTGGGCCTAACTACACATGTACTTACCGAGATACCTCACCTGAATGGTGGTTTGCGAATTTGGTAACCACAACAATACTTTCCTGTATCTGATCATCACCCACTCTGCTATCCACCTCTCCTTTAATCTTTGTATCATCTGCAAATTTGGAAAGCTTACTCTTTCCCCATTGTCCAAATCATTGATGTAAATAATGAATAATAATGGTCCAAGTAATGATCCCTGATCTACCCCGCTACTTACACCCTCCTAGCAAGACATACTCCCACTCACAGCCACTCGTTGCTTCCGACCACGAAGCCAGTTTGCAATCCAATTCGCTACCTGACCAACCACTCCACAAGCCCTCACTTTGGTTACAGCCTCCGATGTGGTACCTTCTCAAATGCCTTCTTCATGTCCAGAGAAACTTTGTCCACTGCCTTTCCATCATCCACCCAATCAGATACTGCTTCATAGAACTCTAAAATATTTGTAAAACAGGAACAACCTTTGGTCAACCCATGCTGATTACCTTTACTTAGTTTGTATTTGTTTAAATTGTTCCTCATCTCATCATTAATTCATGTCTCCAACACCTTCCCCACAACTTAATTCAAACTAACCAGTCTATCGTTTCCCAATTCTTCTCTGGATCCTTTCTTAAACAATGGCATTACATTTGCGACCTGTCCAAACTCCTGGGAACGATTGAAAATATCCTTTACCATTTTGCTTTCCTGCTCAGCAACCTCCATCAATAATCTCAGGTACATATTATCTGGACCGGAGCCTTATCGACTCTGAGATTACCTTGCTCTTCCTTCACTTCCTTCCCTCCAACCTGGATCTTCTGTAAAAGTCCTTCTTCACCTCCTTGATAGATAGTCTCAGATGTTGGCAATTGTCGTGACTGTTCTTGTGTCAAAGTTGAAGAAAAATACGTGTTTAATAAGCCTGCCATCTCACTTTCATCACTGACCTCTCTCCCGGTGCTATTCCTCAATGGGACCACACTGGTCCGAACCTGTTCTTTTCCCTTGATGTATTAAAGAATGCCTTGCTATTGTGCTTAATATTCTGAGCTATGTCCTTCTCATTCTGTGTTACTTCGATAATTATACAAATCTAACTCCAGTCCTGTTATATTAAACGTAATAAATAAATGCCTTCTGCTTCTCCTTAAGAGCTGTTCCTCATCTCACCACTCAACCACCCTGGTGTCTTTCTTCTTCTAGTTTTACACCTCATTGCAATGTACTTACTCTGCACCCTGCACATTTGCTCCTTGAAGGTTTCCCTTTTCTCTGATGCTGATTGTCCTGTTGTTAGAGTATCCCAATCTACATCACCCAATTCTCTCCTCATCCCCTCAAAGTTTGCCTTCCTGAAATCTAATAGCCTTACCCTACTATCCTGAACTCTAACCCTGAACACAATCTTTGCACACACAATGTTATGGTCACTTGCTCCAAAATGCTCCCTGACCTCCACCTCCTCCACCAGATTGGGATCGTTACTGTAGATACAGTTACACAACGTCAGTACAATTTCAGAACATTTATTCACATACAAGACATATTTATTATGCGCACATAGGAGTTTCTGAACAGACAAACATTCCAGAAATATCAATACAATTGGAGAATCTTCGTCTTTATATCATTTTCAGGAAGACAGTTTTTTTTATCATTTTCTGGCACTGATACCAGTTCACCGGTCTTGACAATTTCCAGGTGAACCTGATCTTCAGTTTTCTTTGACAGCTCCTGCTTAAGTGGTTGGAACACATGTTCAAATCCAGACATTTTAATCACACAGAATGCCAGAATGACCTTAAACACCAATTCTAATGGCCATTAAAACAGGTTTCCATCCTATGTGAGTGAAAAAGTTAGTCTGCTTATCCCAAAACTGGGAAGATATATTATCTTGAAGCGACTGGAGCTTCGTGGAGACATCTGGACATTTTCTTAAATCCACATTCCAAGTTGTTTGTGTCTTTTATGAAAATTATTTACATAGCTTTACATGACAGGCAATTCTTCTTTATATTCAACTTACTGGCAAAGTTCAAGCTCTTTACACTTTTAATATACAGGTGATCTTTCTGTACAGAGGAGAAATATAATTATGTTCATTCCAAATGGATTCATACTTCAAACATCATATCATATTTTAGTACATTTTATTTCAGGATTAATATATTTTATTTTAATATCAAGTTTTAATCATCATCAATTTATTTATTTTATCACCCACAAATCCATAATGATAAAATGTATCTTCATGACTAAAAGGAGGTCGAACACTGCACTCCCACTCGTGGGCTTATCGTAAAACTGGGTGAAAAGCAATCCTGGACGAAAACGAGGAAATCCTCATCCACTCTGCCCTTTCCCTGATCCTCCACCCAAACTATCCCTGGCAAGTTAAAATCCCCCATAATCAATGCTCTTCCCTTACCACATGCCCTCCTGAGTTATTCACGTACTCTTCCTTCTCACCCGGAGCTTTATAAAATCATCCTTCCAGTATTTTCCTGTATTCACAATGTCTAATCTCGACCCACATTGAATCCTCAACATATATTCCTTCCTTAATGTCAGCCCTTTCTCTTGATACAATGCTGTCCTTTACCCAGGTTGCTACTTCTCTTCCTCCTATTCTCTCCTTCCGATCACACCGATACACCTTGGAGCCTTCTAATCCTGTCCTCCAGTAACTCTCCTGAAACTATGTCTCACTCACTGCAACTATATCGTACACCTCGCTATCTATTTTGGCTTCAAGGTCTTCCATCTCATGATTTAAACTTCTGGCATTGGTGGAGAATATATTTCACTTTTCCCTTCCTAAATTCTATTTTCGTGCCTGTACTTACTCATCACAATTGCATCATCCGTTCATACCTTAAGACCTTCCCCACCCTCCGCTTAACTAAAAAAGCCTGAATTCCTTTCTCAATTCCCACTGCAAACCTTGCTGCCCCCTTTCTATTTAACATATGACCATCATTCTGGAAACACTCCCTTTGTCCCCGAAATGATTCCCACTAATGTCAGGTTTTGACTTAATGGTTTGGGCGATGGGCTTGGAAACCGGGCGTCCTGAATTCAAATCCCACTCAGCTGTTTAATTAATATGCCTGGTGTTGGCTTAATGGTTAAGGTAGTGGGCTTGGGATCCTAGGGTCCTGAATTCAAATCCCACTCAGCTGTTTAATTAATACGAGGTGGGGTGAACTCGGCCTGTCATCCTTCCGATGTCGGCAAAATGAGTATTAGCATCCTGGTATCCTGCATCGGAGTGGCGACCTGTGCAAGATTGTGCCCAATAGCCAATGAGACTGCTTAGGCAGCACAAACACTCTGCACAGAGTCTGGTCCCGATGGATGGATTCCCACTGCTTCTTAAATGTAAAACCTTCCTTCCAGCCATTGGTTGTCATCTATCGCTCTGCTCATCATTTCTATATTTTTTCCTAATCTTGGGAGAATGCCAGAAAACATGACCTCACAACCCTTTGCTTTCATGACCAATGTTGTTCAAACTTGTCACACAGATAAAGAATGATGGCTCACGTGTGCACGTCATTTTATTTCTATATCAGATCCAAGATGGCCGACTGGTGGCCATTTTATTACTTGAACGTGTCCCCAACCATTTCTCAGACATGGTAACCAACTGGAAGACTGGTGGCCACTTTTTGTCATACATATATATGGGCCAGCCCTTCAACTCCTTCAGAAAAATTATTAAAACAATGGGACAATCGGGGCTTTGACATTTTGTGTCGATTCAGCTTGTTTAATATTAATTCAATGACACAAATCATCTGTCATCATAGTTCAAGAACCTCCATTTCTGGAGGACATACTTCACTGTAAATAAAGGTTCAGCGGTGTGGTGCATAAGGGTGATGTTCTCGACTGCTGCTTACCCATCGTTAAATTTATCATTTTATGAAAACAAAAGTCGGATAAAGGTGAAACACCAACAACAGCACGGAGGGAGAAATTATATGGAGACAATATGGACATACAAGACATACAGGCAACGATGAGGGATAAGGGAGAGCGCAAAGGGTGGACAAGGTGGATACATGAACAAAATTTTTGGGAGGGTTTAGGGTCGTTGAATGGGTGCAGAAAAGATCATGATTTTGGATTGGGGGTGGGGGGGGGAGTGATGGTGAACAGCTGTTTTGAAGACCTGGATGGAAGAATGACATTGATTTGAGTGAGGAAGATGGTTCCACAGGTGGTGAAAAAAAGGAACGAATGAGTGGAGGTGAGCAGTGATCCTGGATTTCGGTCGTCACAACAGAAGGGGTTGTTGATGGACCGTGTGTGCTGCACAAACCTTGGGGGGGGGGGCTCTGGGGGAAAAATACGAAAGAGCAGAGGGTACAAGACCAGAAAGGAGGCAGAAGAATCATGGAAGATGCCCAGTCCCAGGAGTTTCAGTGACTGAACCTCCTCAACAGGATTCTGAAGAAAGTGGATGAGGGGGGGCGGGGTGGAGGCAGTTACCAAACAGTACTTTCGGAGAGAGATCGTGAGAATATGATATTTGTCAGGAATGAAAATCACATTCCAAGTGTATGACCATCTTGTGATTTTGTCAATGTCTGAAGAGAGGGTCAGCAAATGGGTTTTGAGGATTTTTAAGAGTCAGAGATATGACTTTTGAAGATTTGGAATAAGATGGAGGCCAGGAACACTGCCTTGGAGCACTCCAGCCTTGACAAGGAGAAGAGATTAAAGGATCTGTTGAGAGCCAAACATTGACGACGAGAGGAGAGGAAATCAGGACGCCAAGTGTGTTGACCTTGGATGCCATCGGCAAAGTATTGTAGTGTCCAGTGGGTGTAACCCCTTACCTGGACGGATGGCAATGCTTCTCCCTTCGACTCAACTCGATGGATGCCAGACAGTATGAAAAGCAAGAGATATTTCGAGAGAGACTGCCATGATCTCATATCTGACATTGAGGGCCTCCATCCATTGTTGGGAGGCGTATATTTTTTATATCAGGCATATCAAATGAAGGAACACTTCCATTCATTCAGATTTGCACGACTCATCGTATTTCAAAACACCGTGCCACAAACGGGTCCCTCAACAATCTGCGAGCAAATGTAAAACATGCGGCCATCGATGACAATGCCGACCAGACATCACTTGTTGGGGTAAATACGCCTGGATATTAGATGTATAACTTGAGTGTTTTCACATGACTTCAATTTATTTTTCAAGATCTTTTATTTCCATCACTCATATTAATTGGTAAATATGAAAATGAATTGTCCCAAGTGGAACAGACGCTCATCTCCAAATTTAGGCCTGGTGTAGTTGGGCTGCATTAGGTGAAGGTTGGGGGGGAGTGGGTTTAGGGGATTTAAAGGGACTGACTGACATTGTCATCACTTTAATAACTCTTCCCGACTTCATCGGAGACGAGCTAAAAAATGGATTCCACTTTTGAGGTGATATCATTTATCCGTGAAAATATTGTGAAAAATCAAACAAAGTTATCAAGCACTTCCGAGCTCTGGAGATTCGATTGTTTCCTCTCCAGCAGTGAATACTTGTAAATCCTGAAATGAGAATCCATGTAGATGGCAATCAATTTGGTGAACATTCGACATATTTCAGACAAGTTCAGTTACTGTATAAACGTATCATTCAACAGCGACTCAAGTCTTGTCTCAAAAAAAAAATTCAAGACTGATACTCACTTGTCATACACAAAACCAGACACCCCATCCCTGTGCTGATTCTTTTGGTTCTCCAGGTTATTTGTGTCCTTTCCCCAGCAGAGGATGAGAAATCCCAAAGTTCTGGTTTTCTTTGTGTTTCAAGGTTCCTTCTAAGGTCTTCAGTGTGGAAATTAACACCTTGGACACACCAAGCATCAAAAGGAAGAAAGGTTAAGGATACCCTTACTTTGGTTCCTCTTAATATCGAGGAATACTCATTGTTTCACAAGGGATATTCCAACACAAATGTATTCCATTTTCAGCAATATCAAAACTCCATTGGAAAGTCCGTTATCATGGTGGATTCTTTCACTGAGTCTTCAGTACATTTCGTACTTCGACACAAACGCATTGTTTTATCACACATCAACCTATCTTGGTTGGAGGCCGAGTCAGTGTCAGCGTGCAACCAACACAGGTAGATCGGTGTACTCCATTTTCTATCATCTTATTCCAGCCACCATCTCCCACCCGTGTGCAATTATCCATCCCCAGCTCCAACAACGCTTCGCCACCCCAACATTGAGGTCACATGTGCTTTCACAACAACTCTCACCTGGTTAACCTCTGCAAGGTTAAACTGAATGCTCACCTTCCATCCTTGATCCTACTTTTCTTACTATGGTGTGTGTAACTGTCTGAGTCTGAGGACTCATGCTCTTCCCTTCCACTTTTCCCAAAACTGATGATGTCCATCACCACCTTACGGCTTCTCCTACACTCACTCCTGATCTCTAATAATGCTGCTACCACCCCACCCACATGGGTTTTCCCTTCACTGCATTCCCTTTCTCATATTGCAATGGATTTATGCATTTTCCTTTGTTTTTTCGATGCATACTCTGCTCTGCCTGGATGTCAGACCGATAAATCAAACTTAAATATTTTATTTATCACCCTTGATCAAGTGAAATGAATCGAAAATCTAAACCATGTGAGAAATGTAGAGTGGATTACCAGGAGGTTGTGTCATTGGGTGTCGTGCATGGCAACATCGGTGCAGAGGTTACGGTGTCCATCAACTCGGCAAACACATTGGGGGTACCCTGAGTGAAAAACAACACCGGGAATCTGTTCTGTTTGCGTCGTATCCTGGCGGACAACGAGGCGAAAAATCAAAGCAGGTATGACAGCAAAAGTTGTACAAGAGGGGAGTCCCTCCAAGCATCAATCAAAACATCCCCTCCAAACACGTGGATCAGTGTCTGTGAGTGACGACAATGGTGAGTCTCACCATTTCTAACAGCAAGTACCGAGTACGTGGCTCTGCGGACCCAAGTAACCAATTCTATTGGAACCACGTTTAAATTTGTTAACTTTGGACTCAATGATTACACACAAGAACATACAGCGATTAAAACTGGTGTACAGTCGCTTTTACTACTTCACTGGATCTTAAAATTGGTTGGAATTGACTTGGAGCTTCCAATAATGAAGGATAACGAAGGACCCCCAGGGAGAATATTTTATTGATACCTCTGATGTCATACATCACATGCTATGGCAGTAATATTGTATGAACGGAAAAAAATTTGGACATCTTCTTCTCCAAAACCATCCAACCAAGAAAAATTGAAACGTGTCACATGTCATCATCTCCCCATGGGGTATATTAGGTGATAACAATGACATCATCGGTGAAGTGGTATTCAAGCCAGAAGTTGAATCAAAATCTGAAACTTCATACATCTGATCAAGGATGTGAGTCAAGAGTTAAATTTATGATGTCATCAGTCATGAGGTCTTGCTGCCATCTTGGTTTGAATGTGAAATAATTTTTTTTTTAACTTTCTCTAGAACCGCTTAACAGAGCTGTTAATCACAATTGTGCATGTCCACGTGTAAATGAAGATTCATATTCGTGTGTTTGTGCGTGTACACACGCCGCCACATCCACATGTCATCTCCTCATGTACGTGTGGATTTGTTTAACAATATTGATATGTATTAACATGAGGAATTGTACAAATTATATTGTGATTATTCTTGTATTTGTGGACATTAAACGTAGTTATTATTCCATTTTGCTTTCCCTAAAAACCTCACCTCATCCCCTAATTTTGTAATCGTCCTGTCCAGTTAAATATCAGGGAAAACATTTTCAATCGATTCATTACATCACAGTGCTGTCTTTCTTTAAAATGAAGTATTCCCTTGATGTACTCACCAGTTGATGTGATTTGTCAGAAAAGTGAGACCCCACCCTCAGGTCCCCATGATGGGTTGTGTGGGCCAATGGTATCTGGGGCTCCATGCATTTGCATCGGTTGCATGGCCCTCACTCCTCTTTCCGGGCCCACGTTGATCTTGGGGTCCAGGGCACGGGTCCTGCGTGCCTGTGCATTAATCCACCACTGCAAGCAGGTGCCAGCCGCAAATGATGGCTCATCTCAGATCAAGTGCCATGATTGCTTGAAAAGAAACCCACAATAACAAAATCGGATCATAGTAAGTTGCCCACGAATGGAAGACACCCACAATATTTGAAGGTTTATGTAGAATATATGTAATATGTCACACATTATAAATGTATGATCACGTATCAAATATGTGTGGATATAATGTGCAAAATGTGTAGAAATCAGAAACGTGTGTGTGTGTGTGTGTGTGTGTGTGTGTGTGTGTGTGTGTGTGTGTGTGTGTGTGTGTGTGTGTGTGTGTGTGTGTGTGTGTGTGTGTGTGTGTGTGTGTGTGTGTGTACACGCCGCCACCACCGTGTCAAACACTCATCTCCACTTGCAAGTCTTTTAGACTGAACGGAACCTTCCCTGGTCCTGAAGCATCCACCTTCACACCAGCAAGGAACCACATCTCATGCACAAAACCAAAGATCAATCCGGAACCAAAAGCAAAATCCCAGCTTCCAACCTGGAATCCCAAGGGTAATGACAATCGTGGAGACAGCAATGGTCGTGATAAATTAACTTTCAGTGTTGCAAAGCAGAACAACTTCGTCCAGTAGTGCACAAACAGAAAGTCAGGAAAAAAATAAATGAATAAATGGTGGAAGAAAAAGCAAATCAAAGACGGTTGGCCCTTTTTATCATTCCCATCTGATCTCAAGGCTCATGATACGGCAATGCCAGGTTTGAATCCCATTTGCTTTTTCTCTCTTTTCATTATCTACAAACGTTCTTGTCAATCGATTTGAAAGTGCATTATCCTCACCTCTTTGTCCCACGTGTGATTTATGTACAAGCTCCACCTTGGGTCTTACATCAATTTGAATCATTATTTCATCTGCAGCCTGTAGCTGCTGGTTGCATCGATGCTGAGAGTGTGGCGGTGCCACTGATGCATTGCCCCTGTTTTCAGTAAGCTGGTCCTCATTTCGCTGACCTCGGAAGGAAGACAGGCTGAGTAAACCCACCTGGTGTTATTTAACAAGACGATGGGCTCAAACGCAAGTCCCGAAGATCTTCAGTCAATCGCGATTCAAAAATATAAAAATATACATTAATATACACGAAATATAAAAGTGAAATGAACAGACTCACTTTCAACTGCAAAAGCCACTTTATCTCAAGACTCAACTCAATATTAAACGTTATCTCAAGACCCATGAATATATCTGCTGTTCTTCCTCCGCTTCAATTGGTTCATCTAATCAGATGCTTGTCAAACTCGACATCTCTCTGACTGTTACGACAGAACCTCCTCAGCACCGTGGAGTCTGGCATTTCACTCAGGCCGACTGGCAGGGACTTCAAGCAGCCATCAAGCTTCTAGAATCTCGACTGGTCTCCCATCTTTACTTCCTCTGACATCAACTCGTCCAGGGAAATTTTTTGAGACACTGTCTGTCTGTCTGTCTGTCTGTCTGTCTCTCTCTCTCTCTCTCTCTCTCTCTCTCTCTCTCTCTCTCTCTCTCTCTCTCTCTCTCTCTCTCTCTCTCTCTCTCTCTCTCTCTCTCTCTCTCATTTGGCCCATCTCGTCTTCAATTGTCCTACCCTATGTTCCCCCTCCATCCCTCCATCCACTCCCTTGCCTCAAATGGCCACGCAGCTAACAATGCACATGAAAAGCCTGAATGCCGAAACTCTGTGTTTGCTTCTAAATCTTGTGTTCCAAACCCATCGCTTTCTGGATCCACCTTACCCAGTCGCACTGAGCTGTCCCTGGAATCTGTGTCCTTTTCTCTTGACAAGGTGGAGAGCTTGCTTTCAAACTTTGACTCAGATTGTGCAACCGGTCCAGACGGCATCAGCCCATGTATCCGAAAAACCTGCTCCTCTGTTCTTGCTCACCCTCTCTCTGTTCTATTCACCTTCTTATTTGCTCAAGGTCATCAGCCTTCTGCTTGGAAATCAGCAAACTTTAACGCTCTACATAAAAAACGTGCAAAAACAGATCCCTGTAACTGCAGCCCAATCACCCTTCTCCCGATCATCAGCAAGGTTCTGGAATCCATCATCGCTTCAGACATCAAATCCTTCCTTTTCTCCAATGGCTTGATTTCCGATCATCAATTTGGTTTCAGACGAGGTCACTCTACCCTGAATATGCTGCTTAGGCTCTCCTAACAATGGATGGAGGTACTCAATGCCAGACCTGAAATCAGGGCCATCTCCCTCAACATATCGCGTGCTTTTGACATGGTCTGGCACCCTGCTCTGCTCACCAAACTCTCTTCCCATGGTATCCAAGGCCATATCCACTCATGGCTCACAGACTTCCTCTCCTGTCACAGCCATTGAATGACCCTAAATGGAGTTCTCTCATCCCCTCTTCCTTGCCAGGCTGCAGTTCCTCAAGGTAGTGTTCTGGGCCCTGTTCTTTTGCTGGTTTTCATTTCACACTCTCACGATATCTCTCGGAAAGGACCTTTTGGAACCCACCGCCCCCCCCCAACAACCCCCTGACCCAAACCCCCCATTTACTTTCTCAATGATCCTCTGGAAGAAGTCCTTTCCTTCAAGCTTCTGGATCTCACTGTCTGCCATGATCTTTCCTGGGAAAGCACCATTTCCAACCTGGCCTCCAAAACCAGGCACCGACTGGGAATCCTCCGTCGTGCAAAGTGCTTCCTCAGCCCAGCTGAGCTCCTGACCACATACAAAGGTTTCGTCCGCAGCTTTATAGAGAACTGCTCTCATACAATTCCATGTAAAGAGACACTGCAGACCCACAAACTTGGCAAAATTATTTTTCCACGTAACAAACAAACAAACAGAAAAACGAACTGAAACACAACGTCCTCTCCTCCGGTGAGGGTAAAAATAATAATTCGCCAATACCTTCTTTTGGTCATGATTGGTATTTACATACTCGAACCAGAAATTCTACCACTCTTTCCTCACGAACCAAATCTGATGAAAAATCAATGATGTAAAATAATCAAAAAATATCAAAAACGTACCTCATGGGAAATAAAATTATCTTCCATTTTGACCTCATTCACTGTCATTTCATTCTTGCAGTCTCGGTCTTGTGGTATTCCGCTGTGGGTCAAAAGATAAATGATAGTTGATACGTGAGATGGAATGAACAAATGAACCCTGGTGTTGGTGACCCTCTCCCTATCAATCCGCTGTTCCTTTTGTTCGGTTGTGTCTTGATTCATTCTTTGTTCGTTCTCTTCCATGAGCCTTCACCCTGAACAACAAAAAAAACTCTTCGGTCTTGAAAGGAAAACAAGATTGACCTTCCCTGCCTCCACTTATTGTCTTCCTCGGTGTTATCTCGACCTTGGAGCATGATGATGAAATGATGGGAATTTTATACCAAACAAACAAATTGTTCCACCTGCTTGAATGAGACAGAAAAGTGTTCCAGCAGTGGGACCGTTCATGGTGTGAATGAGGCACGAGTTTCTCTTTTATTTTGTCCTTCGTGCCTTTCCTTCCAGTTGAAGATGGCTGGTTGTTCATCATCACCTCATGGTGAAGCTTGTGGGCAATTCGAATCATTTGTTTCATCTGTGTAACCAACATCGCCTGTCCCAGGTATGCTTATTCATCCCCACATTAATATGCACACCTCACGGTCTGATTTTCCACTTACCTAAACAAACGAATAAATTATAAAAACTCAATCAGTAAACCTCTTCCTCCATCAAATATCTTGTGCAAAATAATCCAAAACATTTATTTTTCTAATGGGACCTCACCTTGAGAACATACCACCGATATGCAAGAAACGTGTTCAGGTCGTCCCTGCACCCCCCTCCAAGGTGATGTGTCGATTGTGTGACTTCAACATACCGAGCGAAGTACTCGTCCGGGAAACTCGCCCGAGCGTCTCTGTCAAGGTCTGAGGTGGGAAACAGGTGGCAATAAATAACGAACGAATGTTCTCTGAATATTGTTTTCAGCAAAACCTGAGTGATTGTGAAACACAAGTGAATGAGAGAAAAATGTCCACTAGGAAAAGCAAAGAACCTGGAAAAGATTAATTATAAACAACACTGGAGAACTCCTTATGTGATGAGGAAATAATCTATTTTCTTGGAACAAAAGTGTCCGTCCGTTTACTGGGATTCGTTAGATATCAGTTATTGTCGGGTTTTCCGTCTGTGTGTGTCTGTGTCTGTGTCTGTGTCTGTGTCTGTGTCTGTGTCTGTGTCTGTGTCTGTGTCTGTGTCTGTGTGTGTGTCTGTGTGTCTTTGTGTCTGTGTGTCTGTGTGTCTGTGTGTCTGTGTGTCTGTGTGTCTGTGTCTGTGTGTCTGTGTGTCTGTGTGTCTGTGTGTGTCTGTGTGTCTGTGTGTCTGTGTGTCTGTGTGTCTGTGTGTCTGTGTCTGTGTCTGTGTCTGTGTCTGTGTCTGTGTGTGTGTGTGTGTGTGTGTGTGTCTGGAACGCGTGGCTCCACAGCACAAACCAGCAAACCGATTTCGATGAAACTTGGCAAACAGGTGCCATATGGGCTGGAAGTGTGCGCGTTTGACTTTTGTTGCTAAGCAACCACCCGTTGCGATGCAGCGGCCGAAAAACCATGTTTTAAGAACCCAAACGGTAACTGACGTAGCGCAGCTTCAATGATAGGTAGAGCGACTGGACCAACTCCTGCCTATTCCTTGCATCCCCATCTCGTTATCGCGGCAGCATAACATTCCTCTATCTCTGATAGTTTCCGAATGGCAGCCCTCTGAATGCGGAAAGGTGGTGAACCAGGGAATATGTTAAGTGACCTTGACCTCGGAAACCATCGACGGCGGAACGTTCAAATTCGGTGTCTGGATAGAGTTTAATAACTACTACAAAACTGAACTGCAGCAGTTTTCCAGATTTGATCACCAAGGGTGTCGGGGCTGAAATACGCAAAAATACTTTTTGTCGACCTACGTTCACTATTTTCAATACTTGTCCCACAGTTTTGAATGTGAAGAAAGGAGACTTCGGAATGAAACACTTCGAGATGTTCAGAAAATTTTACTCGAGCCGATTTTTGATTTAGGTTTTATTTTTCAAATGGTAGTCCTGTGAGGAGTGCCAGTTGGCAAAATACGCAATAGGAAAAATCTTGCCAGGCAGAGGAACAATTGTATGTGAACCAATACGTCTTGGCAATGAATTTTCGTCGGTGGATCAGTCAGAATGAAAAGCATCGTATCCAGCACTTCGATCCAAGCGGATACCTCGTCGCCTACCGGCTTGTTTCTAAAAATGTCTGTTTTAATAACTCGTCTTTCCAGGAGATGAAGAGGAAGAAGCAGGACTTGGAACTTCAACAAAGCAGTTCCAATGGTAAGATGGGAGGAGCCCTTTAAAACAAAGGACGACGACGATGACTACTACAACTACAAGGACTACGATGATGATGACAACTTCTACAACTACTACTGCAACTACCACTACTACTTATAAAAGATCCTTTTTTTGTGTGTCACTCAATTTCACATCCCCATTGAGAATCACAGATACCCGTGCAATATGTTTTTTAAGTACAACACGCTTATCTTCTCATTAATGAAATAATAAATACAAGCCTTGTCATAATAAACAAGGAAGTTGTAAAAACACCAACTGGTGATGCTCCATCAACGACGGTTACCTCGGAAGAACGTCAACTGTTCAATGTCACTTCGACAGAGCGCACAGCGGATCTGTCCAAAGTCGTGTCGGCACATTTCTCGCAGGCACCACACACAGAAAAAGTGGTCACAGGGATGACACCTGTGCGGTCCAACTGCGATGTCTTGGCAAATGGAACAGGTGAGATTCTGCAGATGCTCCTTCTTCTCCTTCTCTATTATGTTTGATTCCACCTGTAATCGCAAAAGAAACAAATCACTCTCATGGTCGTTGAACACTTGTGTGGAAATATACTATTTCTATCCAGAAACATGAACAATCGCAGGAGCATCGATATTCATAATTGGTGATACATGATGAATGATATTTGACCAAATATACATGAACGATTCAGGTGTGTGATGTGGAGGTAAATTGAGAGTTTTTAAAAGGTGAGTAGGTTAATAGAGGTAAATAAAGAAAAGGGAATGATCAACTGGTGAGAAGTGTGGAGAAAAATGGAGGGGTTTGGAGGGGTTGGAGGGGGATAATCGTGAGAGATATTTACAAGGAATTACCATTAACTAAAGATAGAATTGTTCAATGTTCACGTGGATTTCCACAAGTGGTATTCGTCCTGGATATTAAAATTTCTCAATTTAAAAACAAAAACACTTTTTGAATGAATAAATGGTCAAATAAAAGATCAAACAACATCACAATGTTGAACATCTTTAACATTTATTTTTATTAGTTCAACACGTGATCTTGAACACGAATACCAAAGTGCAAGATTTTCAAAATCCATGAAAGACTCAACAATGGCAACTTGGCCTGAAAAACCAAAATGGACGATCATACAAGAAGCTGCTGTTTCAATTCTTAAATAAAAGCAGAACCCTCCACCATCACCCACCTCCCCACCCCCTCAAAACACACACACACACACACACACACACACACACACACACACACACACACACACACACACACACTCACAGACACACACACACACACACACACACACAAACACACACACACACACACACACACACACTCAAACATACATACAAACACACACACACTCAAACATACACACATACATACACACACACACACACACAAACATACATACAAACACACACACACTCAAACACACACACACACACACACACACACACACACTCAAACATACATACAAACACACACACACACACACTCAAACATACACACACACACACACACACACACACACACACACACACACACACACACACACACACCTTCTAACCCAACATACTTTTAATTGTTCACAATTGTTTTCTTCCTCTCTGTTCTTTCTTGACTTCCTCCCTTTGCTGAACCACTTCCGGATCTTCCGGAAAGGTTTTGATTTTTTTTCACCAACTCTCTCCCCCTGTGAAGACGAAGGAGCTGAAGAATTGTTTTCCACTTCAACATCTTCGATCTACGGGATTAGTAAGGAACACACAAACCACATGTGATGAGTAAATTAAACATTCAAACTCAAGATCTTGATGAATAAACTAACAGTTTGATCAAAATGGTGAAAAGTCCTTCACCCTTGGCATTCCCAAGATGGTTTTACATCAAAACTCACATTTTTACTATTTTGTTTATTTGGATAAAAGGGAGGGCTGGGGGGGGGGGAGGGTGAATTTGAGGTGAATGTTGGTATTTTTGTGTATGTAATATGTAGACTTCCCCCAAAGGTTTGTCATGTCCAGGTTCGGTTGTGTGATTTGATCGATGAGTTAACTTGTTACCATGAACTGTTGGTAAAGAGTATAAAATGTAAATATCTGACGTGAGTGATGAGTGTTCGATGTTCTTTCATGGATTTATTTTGTTATCTTTTAACATTCCCAATTGGTTGTTATTGTTACTGTAACTGTAACTCACTCCGTGGATGATGGTGCGGACGGTTTATCTGGTTCCTCACGTTTATTTAGATTGTTCTGTTTATCCTGAACAATGGTTATGTTGATGGACGAGTGAACAAGTAACAGGAACAGTCGATAATGTTCGGATTTAATCGGCAGTGAAAGAATCACGAATGAATAACGAAGATCTGTTCCGACAGCTTGAAAGAAAAGAAAACCCGATTGAGTTCCCACGTTAACTTGTTACACATGTGACTAATCAAACTAGTTACAGAGCAGTAAGTGAAGGCCCATTATCGATAAACCAATTATTATTGTTACCTCAGGATTCTCCTCTTCGTTCCTCCTTGTATTTTTCCTCCTCTTTCCACAACACCACATCGTGTTTCCTTCTCTGGAAGTTTACAAGAAATGGTTCTTACAATCGAGAAAGCTCCAGAAGGTTCGAACGTCGTGGACGACAAGTGGAACAACACGGCCACACGACCCGCTCAAACCAACAACGTTCAGAACTGGAACAACAAAGCTTTGTGTGTCACAATGGGAGGGGGCGGGGCTTCATCTCCATGGTTACCCTGAACAACAACAGTATATCGAATAAACACAAACACTGATGACGTTTCCTTACATATTGATTTCAGAAACATGGATTTTAAATAAAAAATTAATCGATTTCTATTCGGATCGTGAGAGAGGATCAGTTTTCTCTTCGTCATTTTCCCGTTTTCTCATTTCATTTCATCCCGACCGCGCAGAGAGCAGTGAGATACCATGGTTACCGTCTGTGTGATGTTCAAACAAAGTGGGAAATCAAACTTACTGGTTATCAGAGGGTTATGGAGGAGTAAATAACAGGAACAATAACTAATGTAACATGTTCGGTCGGGTGGTGTAATAGACGATGGGTAACATGGCGGTGAAACCCGTAATTTATTTATTTATCCATATTTACACCTCTTTAATCGTTTATTAAAAAATGATTATATATTTAAACCCCTTTACACATTTATTGAAATATATTTGTATATTTAAACCTCTTTCCTCCTTCCCTTCCTCTTCATTAAAAGTGTGGACCTCAAATATCCGGGGCCTTCACTCAAACCTTTCAGATCTTTCCATACAGGTTGCCACTTACACTTCCATGACCTAATCTGTTGAACTCTCTCATACATTATTTTTAACAACAAAAACGATCTTATAATGCTTCATCTTCCTCTCTCACACATGTGGTACTCTTTACTGTTTCACAATGCACTACTATTCTGCTATTTTAACAGACTGCTCTCATTTTTTTTTTTTTTTTTTTTTTTTTTTTTTTTTTTTTTTTTTTGTATACCTTGGTCGAGGCTCGTATGAGAGCTAACACACAACTCACAGCAAGGAGGCATGAGACAAGAGGGGCGGGAGTGGAAGGGACAAAACATTGGGGAACAGACACAGGTGAACTGTGGAAGGGAGAGGGATGGGAATGGGACGGGGAACATGGCGAGGGGAAGATGGACATTAAAGGGACTTTCAGGAAGGAAAGCAGGAGAATTGAAGGAAGTGGGCTTGGGTGGATTATCGGGGGTAGAAAAGATCGAGGATTTGGATGGGGGAAGATAAGAGGTGGTGGTGAACAGCTGTTTTGAAAGCCTGGAGGGAAGAATGGGAAAGAATAGAGTGAGGAAGTTTATTCCAAAGGCGGGAAAAAAGAGGAATGAAAGAGTGAAGATGAGCAGTGATTCGTGATTTTGGTAGTTTTACCAGAAGGGGGTTGTTGGCGGACCTTGAGCGCCCTGTGGAAATGTGGTTGGGACAAATCACAGAGAGAGCAGGGGGAGCAAGGCTGGAGAGGAGTCGGTAGAAGACAGAAAGACCACCGACCAACCTGCGGTGATTGAGTGAGAGGCCCAAAGACTCAGCTTCATTGCGGGAGATGCCAATGATCTTAAAAGCCCTGGTTTCGACAGCGTGAAGTCGAGAAAGGTGGGAGGCAGGAGCACCAGCCCAGGGGGGAGAGCAGTACTCCATCAGGCTACGGACAAAAGCTTTGTAAGTGGTCAGGAGCTCAAGAGGGCCAAGGAAGGACTTTGCACGACGGAGGATTCCCAGTCGGCGACTGGCTTTTGAGGCAAGGTTGGAAATGTGACTTTCCCAGGAAAGGTCATGGCAGATAGTGAGACCCAGAAGCTTGAAAGAAAAGACTTCTTCCAGAGGATTGTTGAGAAAGTGGATGGGGGGTTTTGTAAACGGTCCTTTCGAAGAGACATAGTGAGAGTGTGAGATTTGTCTGGATTGAAAGACATGTTCCACGTGTTGGACCAGTTTGTGATTTTATCCAGATCTGCAGTGAGCGAAGAAGCTGCTGCTTGCCGGTCTGAGGGATGACAGATGGTACGGCAGAGGGTGGAGTCATCGGCAAAGAGAAATAGAGGATTTTCCAGAGAGTCCGAGAGATCATTGATGAAAACCAGAAAGAGAACAGGGCCCAGAACGCTACCTTGAGGAACTCCAGCCTGCACAGGAAGAGGGGATGAAAGAACTCCATTTAGGGCCACACGTTGACTGCGACAGGAGAGGAAGTCTGCGAGCCATGAGTGGAGATGGCCTTGAATACCATGGGAAGAGAGTTTGGTGAGTAGGGCAGGGTGCCAGACTGTGTCAAAAGCACGTGATATGTCCAGGGATACGGCTCGGATTTCCTGTCTGGCATTGAGGACCTCCATCCATTGATGGGAGAGCAGTAGCAGCATATCTAGGGTAGAGTGACCTGGTCTGAAACCAAATTGATGATTGGAAATCAAGCCATTGGAGAAGAGGAAGGATTTCATGTCTGGAAGCGATGATGGATTCCATAACCTTGCTGATGATTGGGAGAAGGCTGATTGGTCTATAGTTACAGGGATCTGTTTTTGCACCTTTTTATGCAGGGCAGTGATGTTAGCAGATTTCCAAGCAGATGGCAGATGACCTTGGGAAAATGAGAGGGTGAATAGAACAGAGAGAGGGTGAGCAAGAGCAGAAGAGCAGGCTTTGAGGACACGTGGGCTGATGCCGTCTGGACCGGTTGCAGAATCTGGACTCGAGGTTTGAAAGCAAGCTCTCCACCTTGTCAGGAGAAAAGGATACAGAGTCCAGGGACAGTTGGGTGCGACTGGGTAAAGTGGGTAGAGATAGTGATGGGTTTGGGACACAAGATTTAGCTGCAAACACCGAGTTTAGACATTCAGCTTTATCACGTGTGGAATCAGCAGTGCGGCCATTTGAGGTAAGGGAGGGGATGGAGGGGGGACATACACCAGAAACAGATTTGATTAAACGCCACCAGGATTTTGAGGAGGGAGAGAGGTTTGAGAGTTCAGACTTGAGATGAGAAAGATGTTGTTTTCTGGCTCTCCTGAGGGTAGCTACACACTTGTTCCGAGCTTTGTGGAAAGAACTGAGATTGCCTCAGTTGGGTTTGCTTTCCATGAGGCAAAGGCAAGTTGTTTCAGGACAACTGCCTCGCCACAAGCTTCCCAGTAAACCAAGGGCGGGAGGAAGGGTAAGACAACTGAACACGAGAGGGGATAAATCTGTGCATGAGGGAGAGCAAGTTTCTTGAAAGAATTCCCAGGATGAGTTGATGTTTGAGAAAGTAGTGATAGGAGACCAGTCTGTAAGTTTGATGGCTGCTCGGAGACCCTGCCAGTCGGCTTGAGTGAAATGCCAGACTCGACGGCGGTGAGGTGGTTCTCTGATAACAGCCAGAGAGATGTCCACTTTAACAAGGACGTGGTCAGAAGAACCAATTGGAGCGAAGGAAGAGCAGCAGATATTGTCAGGGAAATTTGTCAAAATCAGATCCAGAAGAGATGGAGTACCATTGGTTGAGATCCGGGTCGGGAAGTTGACCGATTGAGTCAGTCCCAATGAGTCACAGAACGCTTTTGCTGATGACCCATGGCAGGTGAGAGAGGTACCCACACCTAGCCAACTGGCGTGATGACAATTGAAGTCGCCACATAAGAGGAAGAGAGAGTTTGGATGAGAAGATAGAAGATGGTCCATGTTTTCGGAGAGTGAGGTGTAGATGGAGTCATCACTGTTCGGTGGACGGTACAGTACACATATAAACATGAGGTGGGAGTGGAGGGGAAGCCGAAGCCAGAGGTATTCTGGGGGTGGGGGGGAGTGAGAGCAGTGCAGGGAGAGTGAGGAATAGAGTCTTTGATGAAGAGAGCAACACCTCCACCAGGACGAGGCTCAGGTCTGTCATACCGTAAGAGGGAGTAACCAGGGAGAGATACTTGGGAGTCAGACACGTCTTGGGAGAGGAAAGTTTCTGTTAGGCAGATAATGTCTGGTTTGTCAGTGGCAACCTGCATGGAAAGATCTGAAAGGTTTGAGCGAAGGCCCCGGATATTTGAGGTCCACACTTTTAATGAAGAGGTAGGGAGGAGGCTTTGGGTGCAGGAGGTGGAGGGGGCGGGGAGGGTAGGACGAGGGACGAGGGGGAGGTAAGGAGGGTTGCTGAAGGAGTGTGGGGAATTGCAGAATAGCGAGGGAGGGGCCGAATGAGGAGGAGAAAAGGCTCTGTGGTGCTGGGAGAGAGGGGGACAAGAGACAAGGAAGATGGCAGTTGAGTATTTGAGGAGGTGGAGTGAAGAGATGGAGGTGAGAGGGCAGTGGAGGGAGGCAGGTTGGTGGATGAGAGGGGGGCAACTTAGAGAAGGAAGAGTGAGGGGGATGAAAGGTGGGACAAAGGTGAGGGGGGAATTTTTGAAAGAGGTGAGAGGGAGGCTTGGAGGGAGAAGAGTGGGATGGTTGCTTTGAGAGTGAGAGTGAGGGGTGAGGGGGGTGAGGTGGCACTGAAGTTGGAAAAAGAATGGTTGATGGAAAGCGAGCATTCATGGCAAACTGTGGTTTTTAAAAGTTTTAGGTCAGAGATGCGATTTAACACAATTCTTGATGGATGCAATGAAGGCGAATTCAGAGCATGGAGAGAGAAGAAGCGCTGTAATAGTTGGATTTTTTAGGCAAGGAATGAAGGAGAGGTCGAAATGAAAGCAGTCTGTTGAAATAGCAGAAGAGTAGTGCATTGTGAAACAGTAAAGAGTACCACATGTGTGAGAGAGGAAGATGAAGCATCATAAGATCGTTTTTGTTGTTAATATTAATGTATGAGAGAGTTCAACAGATTAGGTCATGGAAATGTAAAAAAAAAAAAAAAGAAATCGAGGAAGACGAGGAGGAAGTTAAGAGGAAGAAGAAGTAGCAGAATCGGGAGAAGGTGAGCGTGTTGTTGTTGTTGTTGTTGTTGTTGGGTATATATTTTATTTTTTTTTTTTTTTTTTTTGAGATAAGAAAGAGATTAGTTGGGAGAAAGGGGGATGTTTGGAAAGTGGGGAGGATGAAAATTGAAGGTAATGGGGAGGATAGAAATTGAAGGTAATGGGGAGAAAAAACAAACAAACAAAAAAAAAAAACGATCGAACACCAAGTGGAACCGGTAGGCCTCAAGCCTAGGACTAGGCCTCAAACACCAGGTAAGAACGTCGACATAAATACTCACAAAATAGCACGATTTTTGAAACAAAACCGAACTAGGAACACACATTAACATGTAGCTGAGAAAAT
Source organism: Eptatretus burgeri (assembly GCF_056783735.1). Lineage (NCBI taxonomy): Eukaryota > Metazoa > Chordata > Myxini > Myxiniformes > Myxinidae > Eptatretus > Eptatretus burgeri. Next base: position 61,226 of record NW_028221978.1, on the reverse strand, counting down.
TAAACAGTTAAAACGGGACAAATAACAACCGGAACTTAACTTTGAGAATGTCAGCAGGGAGCCCCGAAGGAGACCTCTTGCCGCTCAAAACCGGAACCGGAAGTCAATTTCGACCTCTCCTTCATTCCTTGCCTAAAAAATCCAACTATTACAGCGCTTCTTCTCTCCATTCTCTGAATTCGCCTTCATTGCATCCATCAAGAATTGTGTTAAATCGCATCTCTGACCTAAAATTTTAAAAACCACAGTTTGCCATGGATGCTCGCTTTCCATCAACCGTTCTTTTCTTCCAACTTCAGTGCCAACTCACCCCCCTCACCCCTCACTCTCACTCTCAAAGCAACCATCCCACTCTTCTCCCTCCAAGCCTCCCTCTCACCTCTCTCAAAAATTCCCCCTCACCTTTCTCCCACCTTTCATCCCCCTCACTCTTCCTTCTCAAAGTTGCCCCCTCTCATCCACCAACCTGCCTCCCTCCACTGCCCTCTCACCTCCATCTCTTCACTCCACCTCCTCAAATCCTCAACTGCCTTCTTCCTTGTCTCTTGTCCCCCCTCTCCCCCAGCACCACAGAGCCTTTTCTCCTCCTCATTCGGCCCCTCCCCTCGCTATTCTGCAATACCCCACACTCCTTCAGCAACCCTCCTTACCTGCCCCCCTCGTCCCTTGTCCTACCCTTCCCCTCCACCTCCTGCACCCAAAGCCTCCTCCCTTTCCTCTATATTAAAAGTGTGGACCTCAAATATCCGGGGCCTTCGCTCAAACCTTTCAGATCTTTCCATACAGGCTGGCACTGACAAACCAGACATTATCTGCCTAACAGAAACTTTCCTCTCCCAAGATGTGTCTGACTCCCAAGTATCTCTCCCTGGCTACTCCCTCTTACGGTATGACAGACCTGAGCCTCGTCCTGGTGGAGGTGTTGCTCTCTTCATCAAAGACTCCATTCCTCACTCTCCATGCACTGCTCTCACTCCCCCACACCCCCAGGAATACCTCTGGCTTCGGCTTCCCCTCCACTCCCACCTCATGTTTATATGTGCACTGTACCATCCACCGAACAGTGATGACTCCATCTACACCTCACTATCCGAAAACATGGACCATCTTCTATCTTCTCATCCAAACTCTCTCTTCCTCTTATGTGGTGACTTCAATTGTCATCACGCCAGTTGGCTAGGTGTGGGTACCTCTCTCACCTGCCATGGCACCTCAGCAAAAGCTTTCTGCGACTCATTGGGACTGACTCAATCGGTCAACTTCCCAACCCGGATCTCAACCAATGGTACTCCATCTCTTCTGGATCTGATTTTGACAAATTTCCCTGACAATATCTGCTGCTCTTCCTTGGCTCCAATTGGTTCTTCTGACCACGTCCTTGTCAAAGTGGACATCTCTCTGGCTGTTATCAGAGAACCACCTCACCGCCGTCGAGTCTGGCATTTCACTCAAGCCGACTGGCAGGGTCTCCGAGCAGCCATCAAACTTACAGACTGGTCTCCTATCACTACTTTCTCAAACATCAACTCATCCTGGGAATTCTTTCAAAGAAAGTTGCTCTCCCTCATGCACAGATTTATCCCCTCTCGTGTTCAGTTGTGTTACCCTTCCTCCCGCCCTTGGTTTACTGAAGCTTGTGGCGAGGCAGTTGTCCTGAAACAACTTGCCTTTGCCTCATGGAAAGCAAACCCAACTGAGGGCAATCTCAGTTCTTTCCACAAAGCTCGGAACAAGTGTGTATCTACCCTCAGGAGAGCCAGAAAACAACATCTTTCTCATCTCAAGTCTGAACTCTCAAACCTCTCTCCCTCCTCAAAATCCTGGTGGCGTTTAATCAAATCTGTTTCTGGTGTATGTTCCCCCTCCATCCCCTCCCTTACCTCAAATGGCCGCACAGCTGACAATGCACGTGATAAAGGCTGAATGCCGAAACTCTGTGTTTGCTTCTAGATCTTGTGTCCTAAACCCATCACTATCTCTACCCACTTTACCCAGTCGCACCCAACTGTGCCTGGACTCTGTATCCTTTTCTCCTGACAAGGTGGAGAGCTTGCTTTCAAACCTCGAGTCAGATTCTGCAACCGGTCCAGACGGCATCAGCCCACGTGTCCTCAAAGCCTGCTCTTCTGCTCTTGCTCACCCTCTCTCTGTTCTATTCACCCTCTCATTTGCCCAAGGTCATCTGCCATCTGCTTGGAAATCTGCTAACATCACTGCCCTGCATAAAAAGGTGCAAAAACAGATCCCTATAACTACAGACCACTCAGCCTTCTCCCAATCATCAGCAAGGTGATGGAATCCATCATCGCTTCAGATATGAAATCCTTCCTCTTCTCCAATGGCTTGATTTCCAATCATCAATTTGGTTTCAGACCAGGTCACTCTACCCTGGATATGCTGCTTCTGCTCTCCCATCAATGGATGGAGGTCCTCAATGCCAGACAGGAAATCCGAGCCGTATCCCTGGACAGAGCACGTGCTTTTGACACAGTCTGGCACCCTGCCCTACTCACCAAACTCTCTTCCCATGGTATTCAAGGCCATCTCCACTCATGGCTCGCAGACTTCCTCTCCTGTCGCAGTCAACGTGTGGCCCTAAATGGAGTTCTTTCATCCCCTCTTCCTGTGTAGGCTGGAGTTCCTCAAGGTAGCGTTCTGGGCCCTGTCCTTTTTCTGGTTTTCATCAATGATCTCTCGGACTCTCTGGAAAATCCTATATTTCTCTTTGCCGACGACTCCACCCTCTGCCGTACCATCTGTCATCCCTCAGACCGGCAAGCAGCAGCTTCTTCGCTCACTGCAGATCTGGATAAAATCACAAACTGGTCCAACACGTGGAACATGTCTTTCAATCCAGACAAATCTCACACTCTCACTATGTCTCTTCGAAAGGACCGTTTACAAACCCCCCCCCATCCACTTTCTCAACAATCCTCTGGAAGAAGTCTTTTCTTTCAAGCTTCTAGGTCTCACTATCTGCCATGACCTTTCCTGGGAAAGTCACATTTCCAACCTCGCCTCAAAAGCCAGTCGCCGACTGGGAATCCTCCGTCGTGCTAAGTCCATCCTCGGCCCTCTTGAGCTCCTGACCACTTACAAAGCTTTTGTCCATAGCCTGATGGAGTACTGCTCTCCCCTCTGGGCTAGTGCTCCTGCCTCCCACCTTTCTCGGCTTCACGCTGTCGGAACCAGGGCATTTAAGATCATCGGCATCTCCCGCAATGAAGCTGAGTCTTTGGGCCTCTCACTCAATCACCGCAGGTTGGTCGGTGGTCTTTCTGTCTTCTACCGACTCCTCTCCAGCCTTGCCCCCCCTGCTCTCTCTGCGATTTGTCCCCACCACATTTCCACAGGGCGCTCAAGGTCCGCCAACAACCCCCTTCTGGTAAAACTACCAAAATCACGAATCACTGCTCATCTTCACTCTTTCTTTCCTCTTTTTTCCCGCCTTTGGAATAAACTTCCTCACTCTATTCTTTCCCATTCTTCCCTCCAGGCTTTCAAAACAGCTGTTCACCACCACCTCTTATCTTCCCCCATCCAATTCCTCGATCTTTTCTACCCCCGATAATCCACCCAAGCCCACTTCCTTCATTTCTCCTGCTTTCCTTCCTGAAAGTCCCTGAAATGTCCATCTTCTCTTCGCCATGTTCCCCATCCCATCCCCATCCCTCTCCCTTCCACAGTTCACCTAATGTGTCTGTTCCCCAATGTTTTGTCCCTTCCACTCCCGCCCCTCTTGTCTCATGCCTCCTTGCTGTGAGTTGTGTGTTTGCTCTCATACGAGCCTCGACCAAGGTATACAAAAAAAAAAAAAACCTCTTTAAACGTTTATTAAAATATAATTATATATTTAAACCTCTTTAAACGTTTATTAAAATATAATTATATATACAGGCCCCTCCTCTCCCTCTCTCCCCCTCTCACCCCCACACCTCTCACCCCCCCTCTCACACCCCTTCTCCCGTCCCCTCTCTCGCCACCTCCTCCCTCCCCCTCTCTTGAATTGTGACGCCCCTCTCTCTCACCCCTCTCTTATCCCCCTCTCTCCCGCCCCCTCCCTCCCCCTCCCCTCTCACTCCCGCCTCTCTCCTCTTTCCCTCCCCTCTCTTAAACCCTCTCCCCCCCTCCTCTCTCACCCCTCTCTCTGTAAATGTATTCACAAATGTCTCCCAAGCACAACAATTAATTCAAACGTTGCGAAAAACAGCTTTCAAACCCTTGGGAAACAGCTGTTTTCCCTTGGGAAAATTCAAACCTTGGGATTAATTAATAATTTGAGCAATTAATTCAAACCTTGGGAAAAAAAAAACAGCTTTCAAACCGTGGGAAACAGCTGAAATGGATGAAGAACGATATCAAACGTTGAAAAGGCACATTCTCAGGTCCCCAGAGTCGATTGTGACGTCATATCAAACGAAGAAGAATTGTGACATAAATCGTGCAAAATAAATAAATAAAAATTGTGAAGGCATTCGTGACGTCATATCACCGTGTCCTGTCATTGGTTGACAGAGGTTATTGGTCATTATTGGTTGACAGACAATCTCTGTCGTTATTCGTTGACAGACATTGGTCATTGTATCACGTTCTTCTTTTTATTACTGCCAATTATTGTGCGATTATTATTATTATTATTATTATTATTATTATTAATATTCTGTTATCATTATTCTGAGATATCTTTGGGAAAAAATGTCATGATAAGGTGGAACGACACTTCAGCTGCGATATATACACCTTTCCAACACTGAAAAAAGCAATGAAATGGCCGTAACTTGGGAACCACTCGTCCAATTGATATCAAACCTTGAAAAGGCACATCCGCGGATCCCCGGCAATGTTCCTGGCAAGTTTAAATCAGATCGGACCGGTAGTCGTCGAGAAACATCGGTCACACACACACACACACACACACACACACACACACACACACACACACACACACACACACACACACACACAAAGATTGCTGGAATTATAGGTAGACGAGTGCGGGCCCGTAGGTGCGTGCCCGTAGGTGAGTGCTGGTATGTGCAGTCCTCTCTCGCCCCTCTCTCTCGCCCCTCTCTCATCCCTCACTCTCCCCCACTCTCATACCCCCTCTCTCACCCCTCTCTCTCGCCTCCACTCTCTCGCCCCCTCCTCTCTCTCCCTCTCTTGAATTGTGATGCCCCTCTCTCTCTCGCCCCCTCTCTTTCCCCTTCCTCTCTCACCCCTCTCTCTGTAAATGTATTCACAAAAAACAAATAAATAAACATTAATTGTGACGTCACTCGTGATGTTATAGCACCGTATCTTGTCATTGGTTGACAGATAAATGGCCGTAACTTGGGAACCGCTCGTCCGATTGACATCAAACCTCGAAAAGGCACATCTGCGGGGCCCCGGCAATATTCCTGGCAAGTTTCAATCAGATCGAACCAGCGGTCGTCGAGAAACGGCGGTCGCAGACAAACAGACAGACAGACACACACACACAGATTGCTGGAATTATCGATTGACTAGTGCATGCCCGTAGGTGCGTTCCCGTACATACGTGGCCGTACGTGCAAAGAAAACAAAAAAAAAAAAAAACTTTAAAACCGCGAGCCAGAAACAACAACCACACAGGCCGTTCCTTCGCTCTCGAGTGCCCGTACGTGCGTGGCCGTATGTGCAAAAAAAAATCTTTCAAACAACCAGACAGGCCGTTCCTTCGCCGTCGTAAATGATGACTGGATTGGGCATTGTGTTTAAGAAAATCGAGAAAGAAAGAATACAATCAGTCGATAAATCAAGAAAAAAAATCGAGAAAGAATACAGTAATCGTCACTGACTGGATTGGAGCATTGTATTTAAGAAAATCGAGAAAGTATACAGTAAGTCGATAAATCGAGAAAGAATACAGACTCGTCACTATCCGGAAGTTCGCATATCGCAGTTATGATAATTCGCAATTTAGTTTTAATGGCCAATTATTCAATTAGCGCCAACGTATTTTTCCTTTAGGAGAGGAGAGGAGAGGAGAGGAGAGGAGAGGAAAAACCCGTAATGGCGAACGCGGCTGAGTTTCTGTTCACCATCGACCACGGCTACGCAGCAACGCTTCCTGTCATTGGTTGATATAAAATGGCTGCAGCAACGGTTCCTGTCATTGGTTGGTAAATAAATGGCCATAACTTGGGAAGCACTTGTCCGATTAATATCAAACCTTCAAAAGGCACATCCTTGGGTCCCCAGCAATATATCTGGCAAATTTCAATTAGATCGGACCAGTGGTTGTCGAGAAACAGCGGTCACAGACACAGACACACACACACACACACACACACACACACACACACACACACACACACACACACACACACACACACACACAGATTGCTGGAATTATAGAAAGATATTTAAACCTCTTTAAACGTTTATTAAAATATAATTATATATTGAAACCTCTTTAAACATTTATTAAAATATAATTATATTGTCGCGAATTTGCGCCCGCCGGCGTGCGATCGGCCACGTAACTCCAATCGCAGCACGTCAGCCACCGGACGGACAATTCTGTTGTGACCCTCTCAGACTAACGCTGGGAGCTAGTCATGGGTGGGCCTTTCGGCCTCACCACGATCGTGCCAATCGGCCACCCGCGTGGGATAGGGTTGTTCGCCAAACTCGACCTACCTAAGTACCCACGCGGATGGTAAACCGGGCAATCGCACCTCGCCGCAGGTCGACTCCGGACATGGGCCGCTTAAGCGGTCCGTTCCGTACTGTCGGGATAACCGAGCAGTGTTATCGTCGGCCTCGACGGTTCCGATTACTTATTGGGCGTATTTAGCCCACTACGAACCCTTTACGTGAAGCAAGATGGAGATTCAACAAAGGGAAGGACGCAGCGAAACGGGGACCAAGTTCACACAAGCAGTTTATTCACACAGACACAGAGCACACATATACAGCCAAACAGAATCAGAAATGTACAAATATCAATTAAAACAACAACAGCAACAATGCAGAGCTACGACCGAATAAGCGAACACACGGCAACACTTAAAACAATACGACTTGACGGACGGCGCCACCCACAGACATTTACACAAAAAGCAAAGGAAAAAGGAAAAAGAAGTCGCGACTTCCCTTTTCGTGGCCGGTGAGCCCCTCTCCCACAACCGTCAGCGTGGTCGTGCCTGGCCCCGACCTCTCTCGCGGCCGGCGAACCCTCTCCGGCACTCCTCGTCCAGACGCGCAGGTCCACTTCACAACCGGCGCTGTCGCGTCTCCCGTCCGTGCCTTCGCGACAGGCCGCTCGCCAAGCTGCGGGCACAGGACTCTTCCCCCGACGAGACAAGCAGACAGGAAACCTCGAAGAACCAACTCAACCCGAACCAACTCGACCAACTCTCGACCAACTCTCGACCAACTCTCGACCAACTACTCGACCAACCACTTGACCAACAACTCAAGGTCCGTCCTGTCCGCCTTTTGTAGCGCGGGGCTCCGCCCTTCACTCCGCCCCGTTTTCGGCCCCACCTCCCTTCGAGCTTCTTGGAGAAGTCTCTCGAAGGGGGGCATGACCTCTCGCCCCCCCTCCACCCCGCGCCATGCGGGGGCCAGGGGAGTCAGTCTTGGCTCAGAGCCAGGGAATTATTCCCCCACAAAGAGGCCCCCACCTTTTCTCAGCTTTGACCCCCCGCTCGGATTGCACTTCCCCCACACCGAGCACAGAGAATTTCGACGGGAGAAACAGGCGGGAAAACCCCCGAGCATCGTTGTTGGTTTTTGTTTGTTCCCGGAGATCGTAACCGCACAGGGCCTACTGAATGGCGAGTGGCGAAGATGTGGTGGCGTAGATGGTGGAGGTGGCATGGTTGTAGTGTGGTTGGCGCTGTGGTGGGGATGCGTGGTTGTTGTTTGTTTGTTTGAAATAAAAGATAGAACAGAAAAAATGGCGAACTCAAAGCGTCGCAGCCCGGATGGATCACATAAATTCCCTCTATACAACGGGTTTGGGCTAACTACACATGTACTTACAGAGATATCTCACCTACGGGACCTGAATGGTGGTTTGTGAATTTCCACAACCGTAACAATATATTTAAAACTCTTTAAATGTTTATTAAAATATAATTATATATTTAAACCTCTTTAAACGTTTATAAAATATAATTATATATTTAAACCTCTTTAAACGTTTATTAAAATATATTTATGCATTTAAACCTCTTTAAACGTTTATTAAAATATAATTATATATTTAAACCTCTTTAAACGTTTATTAAAATATAATTATATATTTAAACCTCTTCAAACGTTTATTAAAATATAATTATATATTCAAACCTCTTTAAACGTTTATTAAAATATAATTACATATTTAAACCTCTTTAAAAGTTTATTAAAATATAATTACATATTTAAACCTCTTTAAACGTTTATTAAAATGTAATTATATATTTAAACCTCTTTAAACGTTTATTAAAATGTAATTATGTATTTAAACCTCTTTAAACGTTTATTAAAATATAATTATATATTTAAACCTCTTTAAACGTTTATTAAAATATAATTATATATTTATACCTCTTGAAACGTTTATTAACATATAATTATATATTTAAACCTCTTTAAACGTTTATTAAAATATAATTATATATTTAAACCTCTTTAAACGTTTATTAAAACATAATTATATATTTAAACCTCTTTAAGAGTTTATTAAAACATAATTATATCTTTAAACCTCTTTAAACGTATATTCAAATATAATTATATATTTCAACCTCTTTAAACGTTTATTAAAATATAATTATATGTTTGAACCTCTTTAAACGTTTATTAAAATATAATTATATATTTAAACCTCTTTAAATGTTTATTAAAATATAATTCTATATTTCAACCTCTTTAAACGCTTATTAAAATATAATTATATCTTAAACCTCTTTAAACGTTTATTAAAATATAATTATATATTTATACCTCTTTAAACGTTTATTAAAATATAATTATATATTTAAACCTCTTTAAACGTTTATTAAAATATAATTTTATATTCAGGCCCCTCCTCTCTCTCTCTCTCTCCCCCTCTCTCACCCCCACTCTCACCCCCTCTCACACCCCTTCTCCCGTCCCCCTCTCTCGCCACCTCCTCTCTCCCCCTCTCTTGAATTGTGACGCCCCTCTCTCTCACCCCTCTCTTGTCCCCCCTCTCTCGCCGCCCCCTCCCTCCCCTCCCCTCTCACTCCCGCCTCTCTCCCTCCCCTCTCTTACCCCCCATCTAACCCCCCCTCTCCCCCCTCCTCTCTCTCCCCTCTCTCTGTAAATGTATTCACAAATGTCTACCAAGCACAACAATTAATTCAAACCTTGCAAAAAACAGCTTACAAAGCCTTGGGAAACAGCTGTTTCCCTTGGGAAAATTCAAACCTTGGGATTAATTAATAATTTGAACAATTAATTCAAACCTTGGGAAAAAACAGCTTTCAAACCCTTGGTAAACAGCTGTTTTCCCTTGGGAATATTCAAACCTTGGGATTAATTGATAATTTGAACAATTATTTCAAACCTTGGGAAAAAACAGCTTTCAAACATTGGGAAACACTTGGGACACAGGTGAAATGGATGAAGAACCATATCAAACCTTGAAAAGGCACATACTCAGGTGCCCAGCGTCGATTGTGACGTCATATCAAACGAAGAAGAAGAATTGTGACGTCAATCGTGCAAAATAAATAAATAAATATTAATTGTGACGTCATTCGTGACTTCATAGCACCGTGTCCTGTCATTGGTTGACAGACGTTATTGGTCATGATTGGTTGGTTGACAGACAATACATGTCGTTATTGGTTGACAGACATTGGTCATTGTATCACGTTATTCTTTTTATTACTGCCAATTATTGTGCGATTATTATTATTATTATAAATATGCTGTTATCATTATTCTGAGATATCTTTGGAAAAAATGGCATGATAAGGTGGAACAACACTTCAGCTGCGATATATACACCTTTCCAACACTGCAAAAAGCAATAAAATGGCCGTAACTTGGGAACCGCTCGTCCAATTGATATCAAACCTTGAAAAGGCACATCCGCGTATCCCCGGCAATATTCCTGGCAAGTTTGAATCAGATCGGACTGGTAGTCGTCGAGAAACGGCGGTCGCAGAAGACAGACAGACACACACACACACAGAGATTGCTGGAATTATAGATAAACTCGTGCGGGCCCGGAGGTGCGTGCCCGTTGGTGAGTGCCAGTATGTGCAGCCCTCCCTCGCCTCCTCTCTCAAACCTCTTTAAACATTTATTAAAATATAATTATATATTTAAACCTCTTTAAACATTTATTAAAATATAATTATATATTTAAACCTCTTTAAACATTTATTGAAATATAATTATATATTTAAACCTCTTTAAACATTTATTAAAATATAATTATATATTTAAACCTCTTTAAACGTTTATTAAATATAATTATATATTTAAACCTCTTTAAACGTTTATTAAAATAAACTTATTATATATATTTAAACCTATAGCAAGGTGTGTTGGCGCAGTGGTTAGGGCAGCGGCTTGGGATCCAAAAGGTCCTGAGTTCAAGCCCCGTTGGGCCACTGAATTAATACACCTGGGGGTTGACTCAGCCTGTCATCCTTCCGAGGTCGGCGAAATTAGTACCAGTATACTGGGCCGGTGAAAACCCCGGTTAAAATAGGTGTACCATATCCCTGTGTCGTAAGAGGCGACCAGGGTTGCGTCAGGAAGGGCATCCGGCGGAAAACCTGTGCCAAATCACTATGCGGATCACACGGATGATCCGCTGTGGCGACCCCTAACGGGAGCAGCCGAAAGAAGAAGAAGACTTATATATTTAAACCTCTTTAAAATATGATATTTTAAACCTCTTGAAACGTTTATTAAAATATAATGATATATTTAAACCTCTAAACGTTTATTACAATGTAATTATATATTTAAACACTCTATTACACAAATCACTTTCATCATACTTCCAAAAACCTCCAGTTTTCAGGGTGTGTTCAGTTGGTGAGTTTGTTGTGGAGAGCTCGCCAAGTGGCTTAAGCACTCAAGCAAGCACTCAAGCAAGCAAGCACATTGGTTGTCGTCTATCGCTCTGCTCATAATTTCTATATTGTTTCCTAATCTTGGGAGAATCCCAGAAAACATGACCTCACAACCCTTTGCTTTCATGACCAATGTTGTTTAAACTTGTCACACAGATAAAGAATGATGGCTCACCTGTGCACGTCATTTTATTTCGAGATCAGATCCAAGATGGCCAACTGGTGGCCATTTTGTTACTTGAACGTGTCCCCAACCATTTCTCAGAGATGGTAACCAACTGGAAGACTGGTGGCCACTTTTTGTCATACATACATATGGGCCAGCCCTTCAACTCCTTCAGCAAAATTAGTAAAACAACGAGACAGTACCCGCCCGTAGGGTGGGGAAGGAATGAGGGGAGGGAATGGAAAGGCAGTGTTCGGGTTAGGGTTAGGGTTAGGGTTGGGGTTGGGGTTAGCGTTAGATAACCATAACCCTAACAACTAACCCTAACCCCAACAGCTTTGGTATCTCATTGTATCCAACGGTTTGGCCGTCTATAAAGGACAAACAAACATGAAAAATTGACGTTTCAGTCAATTTAGGACGTCATAACTCGAAAACCGGAAGTCGGAAGTGAATGTCGTCAATCAACTGTGTCATTTAATTTTGATTATCTGTCGAATGGCGTTGGTCCCTTCTCGATCGGATGAAATTGACCCGGTGACGTTGACCCCTTGACCTTTGATCTTGAACTTGATCCCCCGATGTTTGTTCTCATGTCCCAAGGATCACTCATGCCAAGTTTCATCTCATTCCATCCAACGCTTCGGCCGCCTATAAAGGACGAACAAACATACATACAAACATATTCTATCTTTTTAGGATAGCAGATGGGACAATCGGGGCTTTGACATTTTGTGTCGCTTCAGCTTGCTTTATATTAATTCAATGACACAAATCATCTGTCATCAAAGTTCAAGAACCTCCATTTCTAGAGGACGTACTTCACTTTAAATAAAGGTTCAACGGTGTGGTGCATAAGGGTGATGTTCTCGACTGCTGCTTACCCATCGTTAAATTTATCATTTTATTGAAAGTAAAGTCGGATAAAGGTGAAACACCAACAACATCACGGAGGGAGAAAGTACATGGAGACAAGATGGACATACAAGAGATACAGGCAACGATGAGGGATAAGGGAAAGTGCAAAGGGTGGACAAGATGGATACATGAACAAAATTTTTGGGAGGGTTTAGGGTCATTGAAAGGGTGCAGAAAAGATCATGATTTTGGATTGGGGGTGCGGGGGGGGGTGATGGTGAACAGCTGTTTTGAAGACCTGGAGGGAAGAATGACATTGATTTGAGTGAGAAAGATGGTTCCACAGGTGGTGAAAAAAAAGGAACGAATGAGTAGAGGTGAGCAGTGATCCTGGATTTAGGTCATCTCAACAGAAGGGGTTGTTGATGGACCGTGTGTGCCACACAAACCTTGGGGGGGGGGGTGCTCTGGGGGAAAAATACGAAAGAGCAGAGGGCACAAGACCAGAAAGGAGGCAGAAAAGAAGAATCATGGAAGATGCCCAGTCCCAGGAGTTTCAGTGACTGAACTTCCTCAACAGGATTCTGAAGAAAGTGGATGAGGGAGGGCGGGGGTGGAGGCAGTTACCAAACAGTACTTTCGGAGAGAGATCGTGTGAATATGATATTTGTCAGGAATGAAAATCATATTCCAAGTGCATGACCATCTTGTGATTTTGTCAATGTCTGAAGAGAGGGTCAGCAAATGGGTTTTGAGGATTTTCCAGAGTCAGAGATATCATTTTTGAAGATTTGGAAGAAGATGGAGGCCAGGAACACTGCCTTGGAGCACTGCAGCCTTGACAAGGAGAAGAGATTAAAGGATCTGTTGAGAGCCACACGTTGACGACGAGAGGAGTGGAAATCAGGAAGCCAAGTGTGGAGTTGACCTTGGATGCCATAGGCAAAGTATTGTCGTGTCCAGTGGGTGTAACCCCTTACCTGGACGGATGGCAATGCTTCTCCCTTCGACTCAACTCGATGGATGCCAGACAGTATGAAAAGCATGAGATATTTCCAGAGAGACTGCCGTGATCTCATATCTGACATTGAGGGCCTCCATCCATTGTTGGGAGGCCTATATTTTTTAGATCAAAGCCTATCAAATGAAGCAACACTTCCATTCATTCAGATTTGCACGACTCATTGTATTTCAAAACACCGTGCCACAAACCGTTCCTCAACAATCTCTGCAAGCAAATGTAAAACATGCAGCCATCGATTACAATGCCAACCATACGTCAGTTGGAGTGGTAAATACGCCTGGATATTTGATGTATAACTTGAGTGTTTTGACATGACTTTAATTTCATTTTCAAGATCTTTTATTTCCATCACTCATATTAATTGGTAAATATGAAAATGAATTGTCCCAAGTGGAACAGATGCTCGTCTCCCAATTTAGGTCTGGCATAGTTGGGCTTCATTCGGTGAAGGTTGGGGGGAGTGGGTTTAGGGGATTTAAAGGGACTGACTGACAGACATCGTCATCACTTTAAAAACTCTTCCCGACTTCGTCGGAGACGAGCTAAAAAATGGATTCCACTGTTGAGGTGATGTCATTTATCCGTGAAAATATTGTGAAAAATCAAACAAAGTTATCAAGCACTTCCTTTGGACACCGAGCTCTGCAGATTCGATTGTTTCCTCTCCGGCAGTGAATACTTGTAAATCCTGAAACGAGAATCCATGTACATGGCAATCAATTTAGTGAACATTCGAGATATTTCAGACAAGTTCAGTTACTGTATAAACGTATCATTCAACAGTGACTGAAGTCTTGTCTCAAAAAAAAAATTCAAGACTGATACTCACTTGTCATACACAAAACCAGACACCCCATCCCTGTGCTGATTATTTTGGTTCTCCAGGTTATTTGTGTCCTTTCCCCAGCAGAGGATGAGAAATCCCAAAGTTCTGGATTTCTTTGTGTTTCAAGGTTCCTTCCAAGGTCTTCAGTGTGGAAATTAACACCTTGGACACACCAAGCATCAAAAGGAAGAAAGGTTAAGGATACCGTTACTTTGGTTCCTCTTAATATCGAGGAATACTCATTGTTTCACAAGGGATACTCCAACACAAATGTATTCCATTTTCAGTAATATCAAAACTCCATTGGAAAGTCCGTTATCATGGTGGATTCTTTCACTGAGTCTTTAGCACATTTCGTACTTCGACACAAATGCATTGTTTTATCACACATCAACCTCTCTTGGTTGGAGGCCGAGTCATTGTCAGCGTGCAACCAACACAGGAAGATCGGTGGACTCCATTTTCAATCATCTTATTCCACCCACCATCTCCCACCCGTGTCCAATCATCCATCCCCAGCTCCAACAATGCTTCCCCACCCCAACATTGAGGTCTTACAAAAACTCTCACCTGGTTAACCTCTGCAAGGCCAAACTGAATGCTCAGCTTCCATCCTTGATACTACTTTTCTTTCTGTAGTGTGTGTAACTCTCTGAGTCTGAGGACTCATGCTCTTTCCTTCCACTTTTCCCAAGACTGATGATGTCCATCACCACCTTATTACTTTTCCTACACTCACTCCTGATCTCTAATAATGTTGCTACCACCCCACCCACATGGGTTTTCCCCTCACTGCATTCCCTTTCTCATATTGCAATGGATTTATGCATTTTCCTTTGTATTCTCGATGCATACTCTGCTCTGCCTGGCTGTCAGACCGATTCATCAAAGGTAAATATTTTATTTATCACCCTTGATCAAGTGAAATGAATCGAAAATCTAAAACATGTGGTAGAAAGGTAGAGTGGATTACCAGGAGGTTGTGTCATTGGGTGTAGTGCATGGCAACATCGCTGCTGAGGTTACGGTGTCCATCAACTCGGCAAACACATTGGGGGTACCCTGAGTGAAAAACAACATCGGGAATCTGTTCTGTTTGCGTCGTATCCTGGCAGACAATGACGCGAAAATCAAAGCAGGTATGACAGCAAAGGTTGTTCAAGAGGGGAGTCCCTCCAAGCATCAATCAAAACATCCCCTCCAAACATGTGGATGAGTGTCTGTGAGTGATGACAAAGTTGAGTCTCAACATTTCTAACAGCAAGTAACGAGTACGTGGCTCTGCGGACCCAAGTAACCAATTCTATTGGAACCACGTTTATATTTTTAACTTTGGACTCAATGATTACACACAAGAACATACAGTGATTAAAACTGGTGTACAGTCGCTTTCGCTACTTCACTGGATCTTAAAATTGGTTGGAATTGACTTGGAGCTTCCAATAATGAAGGATAACGAAGGACCCCCAGGGAGAATAATTTATTGATACCTCTGATGTCATACATCACATGCTATGGCAGTAATAATGAATGAAAGGAAAAAATTTGGACATCTTCTAATCCAAAAGCATCCAACAAAATTTTTTTTAAACTAGTCACATGTCATCATCTCCCCATGGGGTATATCAGGTGATAACCATGACATCATCGGTGAAGTGGTATTCAAGCCAGAAGTTGAATCAAAATCTGAAACTTCATACATCTGATCGACGATGTGATTCAAGAATTAAATTTCTGATGTCATCAGTCACGTGGTCTGGTCACCATCTTAGTTTAACTGAGAAAACAATTTTAAAAAACCTTCTTCAGAACCGCTTAACAGAGCTGTGAATCACAATTGTGCATGTCCACGTGTAAATGAAGATTAATGTTCGTGTGTTTGTGCGTGTACACACGCCGCCACATCCACATGTCATCTCCTCATGTACGTGTGGATTTGTTGAACAATATTGATATGTATTAACATGAGGAATTGTACAAATTATATTGTGATTATTCCTGTATTTGTGGACATTAAACGTCGTTATTATTCCATTTTGCTTTCCCTACAAACCTCACCTCATCCCCTAATTTTGTAATCGTCCTGTCCAGTTAAATATCAGGGAAAATATTTTCAATCGATTCATTACATCACAGTGCTGTCTTTCTTTGAGATGAAGTATTCCCTTGATGTACTCACAAGTTGATGTGATTTGTTAGAAAAGTGAGATCCCACCCCCGGGTCCCCGTGATGGGTTGTGTGGGCCCATGTTATCTGGGGCTCCATGCAGTGCATAGGTTGCATGGCCCTCACTCTTCTTTCCTGGCCCACGTTGATCTTGGGTCCAAGGCACGGCTCCTGCGTGCCTGTGCATTAATCCGCCACTGCACGCAGGTGCCAGCCGCAAATGATGACTCATCTCAGCTCAAGAGCCATGATTGCTTGAAAAGAAACCCCACGATAACAAAATCGGAACATAGTAGATTGCCCACAATTGGTTGAAACCCACCACATTTCAGGGTTCACTGTGGAATATGTGTAATATGTCATGAATAAGATATGTATGATCACGAATCAAATATGTGTGGATATAATGTGTATAATATGTGTAGAAATCATAATCGTGCGTGTGTTAATCAAGATGTGTGTGCGCGCGCGTGTGTGTGTGTGTGTGTGTGTGTGTGTGTGTGTGTGTGTGTGTGTGTGTGTGTGTGTGTGTGTGTGTGTGAGTGTGTGTGTGTGTGTGTGTGAGTGTGTCTGTGTGTGTGGAACTGTGGAATATGTGTAATATGTCATGAATAAGATATGTGTAGAAATCATCATCGTGCGTGTGTTAATCAAGATATGTGTGCGTGTGTGTGTGTGTGTGTGTGTGTGTGTGTGTGTGTGTGTGTGTGTGTGTGTGTGTGTGTGTGTGTGAGAGAGAGTGTGTGTGTGTGTGTGTGTGTGTGTGTGTGTGTGTGTGTGTGAGAGTGAGTGAGTGAGTGAGTGAGTGAGTGAGTGAGTGAGTGAGTGAGTGAGTGAGTGTGTGTGTGTGTGTGTGTGTGTGTGTGTGTGTGTGTACACGCCGCCACCACCAGATGTCATATACTCATCTCCACTTGCAAGTCTTTAAGACTGAATGGAACATTCCGTGGTCCTGAAGCATCCACCTTCACACCAACAAGGAACCACAACACATGCACCAAACCACAGATGAATCCGGAACCAAAAGCAAAATCCCAGCTTCCATCCTGGAATTCCAAGGGTAATGACAATCTTGGAGATAGCAATGGTGGTGATAAATTTACTATCAGTGTTGCAAGACATAACAACTTGGTTGAGTAATGCAAATTCAGTAAGTAAGTAAATAACTAACTAACTAACTATCTGAAGTAAAAGCAAATCAAAGACGGTTGGCCCTTTTCATCATTCCCATCTGATCTTAAGGCTCATGATACGGCAATGCCAGGTTTGAATCCCATTTTCTTTTTCTCCCTTTTCATTATCTACAAACGTTCTTGTAAATCGATTTGAAAGTGCATTATCCTCACCTCTTTGTCCCACGTGTGATTTATGTCCAAGCTCCACCTTGGGTCTTACATCAATTTGAGTCATTATTTCATATGCAGCCTGTGGCTGCTGGTTGCATCAATGCTGAGAGTGTGGCGGTGCCACTGATGCATTGCCCCTGTTTTCAGTAAGCTGGTCCTCATTTCGCTGACCTCGGAAGGAAGACAGGCTGAATCAACCCACCTGGTGTTATTTAATGAGACGATGGGCTCAAACGCAAGTCCCAAAGATCTTCAGTCAATCGTTATTCAAAAATATATAAATATCATTAATATACACGAAATATAAAAGTGAAATGAACAGACTCACTTTCAACTGCAAAAGCCACTTTATCTCAAGACTCAACTCAATATTGAACGTTATCTCAAGACCCATCAAAATATCTCCTGTTCTCCCTCCGCTTCAATCGGTTCATCTAACCAGATGCTTGTCAAACTCGACATCTCTCTGGCTGTTACGACAGAACCTCCTCAGCACCGTGGAGTCTGGCATTTCACTCAGGCCGACTGGCAGGGACTTCAAGCAGCCATCAAGCTTCTAGAATCTAGACTAGTCTCCCATCTTCACTTCCTCCGACATCAACTCGTCCTGGGAATTTCTTTTTGAGAATCTCTCTCTCTCTCTCTCTGAATCTCTCTCTCTCTCTCTCTGAATCTCTCTCTCTCTCTCTCTCTCTGAATCTCTCTCCCTCTCTGAATCTCTGAATCTATCTCTCTCTCTCTCTCTCTCTCTGAATCTCTCTCTCTCTCTCTCTCTCTCTCTCTCTCTCTCTCTGAATCTCTCTGAATCTCTCTCTCTCTCTCTCTCTCTCTCTCTGAATCTATATCTCTCTCTCTCTCTCTCTCTCTCTCTCTCTCTCTCTCTCTCTCTCTCTCTCTCTCTCTCTCTCTCTCTCTCTCTCTCTCTCTCTCTCTCTGTCTCTCTCTCTCTCTCTGACTCTCTGACTCTCTCTCTCTCTCTCTCTCTCTGAATCTCTCTCTCTGAATCTCTCTCTCTCTCTCTCTCTCTCTCTCTCTCTCTCTCTCTCTCTCTCTCTCTCTCTCTCTCTCTCTCTCTCTCTCTCTCTCTCTCTCTCTCTCTCTCTCTCTCTCTCTCTCTCTCTCTCTCTCCCCTTCTCTCAAAAACAGCTCAAATGAGCTAAGATCCTCGTCGTCTTCATGATGACGTCATAAAAACGAATATGACGACATTGTGATGTATCAGGTTTGCGATATATTACACAGTTCTGCGACCAGAAAATTGTTTCATATTTATTGGGTGAATTTGATCAATTTTTACCTGCTGATTTCAAAAATGACGAAGAAATTATCCTATCACGTATCGTTTCTTCACAAAATCGATCATTGCGTTTTACCAGTGTGCCCGAGTTTGATTATTGTGTTTTACTATTTTATCCTCATGTAATATCCCCTTTCTCTCATCCCATTACTTTTTCTTTGCAGATCTGTACATGATTGGAAACAATCATGGCTTCTTGAGGATGTGCAACCAGCCCAGACAAATTTTGTTACATTTGTGGTGAGTTTATGACTAAGAAACGTTAGAGATACATTACTTACTTTGTTAAAAAATCTTACTATGCCTACTTTGGTGTGAAATTAGGAGACCAAGATAAGACATGGGCTCCTCATAAGGTCTGCTCAATTTGTGTTGAAGAACTAAGACAATGGACAAAATGTACAAAGAAGTCTTTTCGTTTTGGGGTTCCAATGATATGGAGAGAGCCTAAAAATCACAGTGATGACTGCTACTTTTGCTCATGTAAGGTACAAGGACACAATTCAAAGAGTGTGAAAAACATTGTTTATCCAAATCTCTCATCTGCATTGCGACCTGTTGCCCATGGACCAGATGTTCCAGTCCCATCACCACCAGGAAACCTTGAAGACATACACTTAAGTTCTGAGTCAGAAAGCAGCAACAGCAATGATGATGTAGACTTCAATAGTGGTAAAAGTGAAGAACCTCAACTATTCAACCAGTGTGAATTAAATGATCTGGTGAGGGACTTGGGACTTGCAAAGGTGTCAGCATAGCTTTTAGGCTCCAGACTTAAATCCAAGAGTCTTTTAGCTGCTGGTGCATCATTCTATTGGTATCTTAACCGAGAAAAAGTGTTTGTTCCGTATTTGGCTCAAGAAAATGATTTGGTTTATTGTAAAGATCCATCAGGACTAATACAAACGTTTGGCATAAGTTACAGCCCTGATGAATGGAGACTCTTTATTGACTCTTCAAAGAGAAGTCTTAAAGCAGTTCTTTTGCATAATGGTAATAAATATGCTTCCATCCCTGTTGGACACTCAGTGATCATGAAGGAGACACATGAAAATTTGGTGTTTCTCTTAAACATGATTAAATACAAAGATCACAACTGGATGATTTGCGGTGACTTGAAGATAATTTGCATGTTACTTGGACAACAGTCAGGCTACACAAAGTTTCCTTGTTTCTTGTGTGAGTGGGATAGTAGAGCCAGGGACCTCCATTGCTCTCAAAAACAATGGTCAAGTAGGGATAAGCTTATACCAGGGACAAAGAACATCCTTCAAGAAAGCTTGGTGAATCCGAAAAGGGTTCTTTTGCCTCCTCTACATATAAAACTTGGCATGATGAAGCAATTCGTAAAAGCTTTGCCACAGGATGCAGAAGGCTTCAATAATTTGCGTAGTAAGTTTCATGCTCTATCCGATGCCAAGGTTAAAGAGGGTGTATTTGTTGGACCAGATATAAGAAAACTCGTCAAGGATGAAAATTTTGAAAACTCTCTTCGTGATCCTGAAAAAGATGCATGGATTAGTTTGAAACATGTGATGAAGAACTTCTTGGGTAATTACGAGGATCCAAACTACAAAGACATCGTGGGAAGAATGCTGGAAATGTTTGAGGCCTTAGGATGCAAAATGAGCCTTAAAGTTAATTTTCTGCATGCCCATTTGGATTACTTTCTGGAAAATTTAGGGGATGTGAGTAAAGAACAAGGGGAAAGGTTTCATCAATATATGAAGGAGATGGAAAGAAGATATCATGGAAGATGGAATGTCAGTATGATGGTCGACTACTGCTGGATGTTGCATCGTGAAAGTCCACCAAATGCTCACAAACGAAAAAGTTCCAGGTGTAGTTTTCAAGTGAGAAAGAAGAGATTTTGAGGTGCTGAACCTAAAAAATGATTGGAGCACTTGTAAAGAATCTATTCTTACTTTTTAATTGCATTTGTGCCATTTCTCTTTGCTAAATAGAGTACCAAATTTATTTTTATTCGTTTCATTTTGTCTTACCATATGGGAATTTACCCAAAATTCTTGGACATTTCATCATCAATTTGTAAGAAAACCTGACGTGATGGAGAAAACCTGTTTTGATATTTCGAATTAGCACCCCAAATATATATAAAGTAACATAAAATTATCAAAACAATTTTTAAAAAGTTCCATTTTGCAGACCTGTAATTATCTGTGCTAATGCCCGGCTTGATTCCAGCAAACAAAATTCAAACAGCTTGCCAAGTTTCGGAGATAATGGAATCGGCGATTTCAATTAGTGGCGATATTATGACGTCAACTTTTTTGTAGGAGGAATTTCCAAAATCGGAGATGGTTCCTGCCTGCGCGTGGGCTTTCTGCATATACATGGCAAGTTTTACGTAGATCCGATGAAAACTCTGGGTTGTGAAACAAAAAATGTCAAAAAATAGGAATGACGTCATAAAAATTGATATGACGTCACAGTGATGTATCAGATGTGCGGGAATTCATCTCTGCCAATGCCCTGTTCGATTCCCACTACAGACAGAATTCAAGAAGCCTGCCTAGTTTCGGAGATAATCTTTTTGGCGATTTCCATTAGCGGAGATATTTTGACGTCATAAATTTTTTTTCTGGGAGGAATTTTCAAAATCGGAGATGGTTACTATCTGCGCAGGGTATTTTTACAAATATATGCCAAGTTTCAGGAAGTTTCGATGAAACCTGTCGGCTGTGAAAAAAAGTCCACAAGAAGAAGATGAAGAACAACAACGTGAGAAAGACTTAAAGATTCTCCACGAGGATCTAAAAATGAACAGATTTATCCCATCTTGTCTTCAGTTGTCCTACCCTTCCTCCCGCACATGGTACACTGAAGCTTGTGGCAAGGCAGTTGTCCTGAAAAAACTTGTCTTCGCCTCATGGAAGGCTAATCCAACTGAAGACAATCTCGGTTCCTTCCACAAAGCTCGTAACAAGGGTGTGTCTACCCTCAGGAGAGCCAGAAAACAACATCTTTTAAATCTCAAGTCTGAACTCAAACCTGTCTCCCTCCTCAAAATCCTGGTGGCGTTTAATCAAATCTGTTTCTGGTGTATGTTCGCCCTCCATCCCTCCCTTACCTCAAATGGCCGCACAGCTGACAATGCACGTGATAAAGGCTGAATGCAGAAACTCTGTGTTTGCTTCTAGATCTTGTGTTCCAAACCCATCGCTTTCTGTACCCACCTTACCCAGTCGCACTGAGCTGTCCCTGGACTGTGTGTCCTTTTCTCCTGACAAGATGGAGAGCTTGCTTTCAAACTTTGACTCAGATACTGCAACCGGTCCAGATGGCATCAGCCCATGTATCCGAAAAACCTGCTCCTCTGCTATTGCTCATCCTCTCTCTGTTCTATTCACCCTCACATTTGCTCAAGGTCATCTGCCTTCTGCTTGGAAATCAGCAAACATTACCACACTGCATGAAAAGGTGCAAAAACATATCCCTGCAATGACACACCAATCAGCCTTCTCCCAATCATGAGCAAGGTTATGGAATCCATCCTCGCTTCAGATGTTAAATCCTTCCTCTTCTCCAATGGCTTGATTTCCGATCATCAATTTGGTTTCAGAGCAGGTCACTCTACCCTGGATATGCTGCTTCTGCTCGACCAACAAAGGATGGAGGTACTCAATGACAGACATGAAATCAGAGCCATCTCCCTCAACATATCGCGTGCTTTTCACACGGTCTAGCACTCTGCCCTGCTCACCAAACTCTCTTCCCATGGTATCCAAGGCCATCTCCACACATGGCTCACAGACTTCCTCTCCTGTCATTGTCAATGAATGGCCATAAATAGAGTTCTCTTATCCCCTCTTCCTGTCCAGACTGTAGGTCCTCAAGGTGGTGTTCTGGGCCCTGTTCTTTTGCTGGTTTTCATTTCACACTCTCACTATGTCTCTCGAAAATGACCGTTTCGAACCCCCACCCGCAAAAGTTTAGCAAAATCTACAGTTACACCACTTCCACTAATTTGTTTCTCCAATTCTTTGTTATGTCTTTCCAATTATTTTTGAGCCCAATTATCACGAAGATAATTTTTTTTCCAATTATCACGAAGAGAGTGCCTTCCTTTCATTGGCAGTTTTCACCGCTGTTGAAATACCACCTGTCAATGCTCCAACCACACTTAAACCAGCAAATAAAGGAATTAGAAATGGGAGAAATCCTCCACTCGTCTCTCTTATTGAATATTTTTTCAACATTGGTTTTGTCATTTTAATTTTAAGTGAGCCAGTGTCATTCAAGATTTTAACCTGTTCTCTTGTGAGCAAAACATCAATTCTTACTGCTCCTTTTCTCTGAATTGTATTAACGTTAATCGTACAAGGCTTTTGATTTTGAACACAAGATGATAGTTTATGAAGATTGATTTGATTAACATATACCCCAGTTGGTACTTTGCCACTCATTTATTTAACAAAAAATTATGTGAGACTAATCATCACACCATTATCTGTATTAATCTGTAATTCTGTTTATTCCAAAAGCAAACAATATGTATCAACTTCTTCACTTTCTCCTCTTTCAATGTATAGGGAAGTATCCACTCGATTAGACTTTATAGTTTCCTTTTGAGCGCTCAGGTCAAACGCATAGATTGTATACAAACTTTTAAATGCAGTCATATCCAAAATAGGTTCTTTATTTCCATTACTTTCACACACCTTTTGGTAAGACTTGTATGCTTCAGCAAAATCATTTTTTTCCCAATTAATTTCCAATCTATCTCGTGGATAAAATGTTCCATCTAGAGAAACGCGAAGTTGTTTCACCTTAGCATTATCACTCAATGCATTATTCTTATCAGTCGCAGTATCACCATCTGGCTTTTTAAAAATGATCCACAGATATCGTGGCTTTCCTTCCAGAACACCCAAATTCCACATGTAAGTAGTTTGGTTGAGTTTAACGTGTTGACATCTTCTTTTGAGGTATGATACACTGAGTGGTTTCTTTGAGTTAAGTCTTCTATTCAACATTTCTTCTGTTTTAAGATTAGGAGTATATTCACTGATATACCAACTCATTTCCTCAATTACAAATTTATTCTGTTCACCAAAAGCACTACCAACACCAAAAAGCAATCGATTTTCATTATCATTCCTTTGTAGTTGATATCTAATTTTAAGATCATACAGAACTTTATCATGATCACAAAATCCAAATATACCTTTAAGAGGAACTGCCACAGTAAAACTATTTTCTGCTTTTGTATCATCATTATACGCTCCTTTCCTTTGAGTATATCCAGGGTCTGTGTTTGTTCCCGTTGACATATCAGGAATAAAACCTTCGACAGACCCCTTTCCCATTCTATCACTGAATGTATAAAGTGTAAATTTCATCATTTCAGATACAGCAGAGACATAATCAACCGCTTCAACTTCTTGTGTTCCAATATACAAACGCACACTATCAAACATTTTCCAGAAGAAATCATTTACAAGTGTAGCGTTTGTGTTATTCCCAGCTTTAGTGAATTTAAATTTACACAACAAGAAACTTTCGGAGAGATTCAAATAGGTTTGTTGATTATTTATTTCAAAACTTTTTGTACCATTCGTATTCCAGTCTGCTCCAGTTATTGCATTTACCTTGAAGTAATCTTCTTTTTTAGTGGAGTTTGAGATAATAATAGTATCATCCAAATCATAGATACTGTTGTGGTTGACGAAATTCGCAAACCACCATTCAGGTCCCTTAGGTGAGATATCTCGGTAAGTATATGTGTAGTTAGGCCCAAACCCGTTGTTTCGAGGGAATAAATGTCATTCAGTCGGGCTGCGACTCTTCAGGATAGCCGTTTTTCTTTTACTATCTTTATTTTGGACCAGCCGCCATTACTACCACCACCAACCACGTCTCAACAGCCATCACACAACAACCACCAACCACAAAGCCGCTTCACAACAACAACCACCAACCACAACGCCGCTTCACAACAACAGCCACGACCTTTACCGTCACAACTCGCCACCATCGCATCACCACCATTCTTGCGCCACTTGTGGGCACCGATACTGGACTCGTGCAGGGCGCGCACCGAGCAGCGTGTTCAGAAACATCACAGACTTTCCGAGAAAAACGGATCAAAAACGACTCACGCCCACTTCTGTTCCGTCCTATCGGAGAGCGTGGGGCGATTTGGCCCCGCCTCCAGGGCGTTGGAGTGAGGTCGCTATATGCAAATTCATGGATCAAAAAGCATTCACGCCCACTTTTCCTCGGTCCAATGGGGAGCCAGTTAGAGGTGAAGGGTCGGAGGTAAAGGGTCAAAGGTGGGGGAGCGAGACCACGGGGGATATAAACGGCTGCGTTCGTCAGTCAAGGAGTTCGAGTTCGCGGTTGGGAGTTGTCGGTGGAGCTGGGAAGAAGAGGACGGAGCTGTGGAGAGGTGGCGGCGGCGAAGGCGATCGAGGGGGTGCTCGCGTCGGAGTCGGGGAGCTGCGGAGGGAGAGGCCGGCGGCGCGACCGAGGTCGAGGTGGAGACGCTCGTCGCGGGACCCGAGACAGGGTGATATCTTCCTCCCCCCCCCCCGAGCATCAACAACCCCCTCCTGTTTCCCCCCGCGCTGAGATAGTGCGACAAGGGGGCCCCTTTCCCACCCCCTACCAGACACTGTCCGCGAGGCCCGCGGAGTTGAGGCGCCACCGCCGCTTTGCGTCTCATCATCAGACGGGTAGGCCCGACACGGTCTCGGCCCCAGGCCTGCCTACCCCCCTCATCCTGGAGGGTGGTTCTTTTTCTTTTGCTTTGGGTATCTGTGTTGTCGGCGCCGTCTGTGAAGTAAAATTGTATAAGTGTTGCTGTGTGCTCGGTAGTCGGATAGCTCTGCATTGTGTTTCTCTTTTATATTTGCTTTTTGTGTAATATTGTGTTTCTTCTCCTTTTACATGTGCTTTTGGTGTAATTGTATATGTGTGCTTCCCGTTCAGCGCGAAATAAATGCGAGTTATGTTGAACTGTTTTCCCGCTTCGCTTCGTCTTTTCTTTCATTGAATCTCCATCTTGCTTCACGTAAAGGGTTGGTCGTGGGCTAAAACGCCCGATAATTAATCGAACCGTCGAGGCCGACGAATAACACCGCTCGGTTATCCCGATAGTACGGAACGGGTCGCTTAAAGTGGCCCGTGTCCGAAGTCGACCTGCGGCGAGGTGCGATCGCCCGGTCTACCCTCCGTGTGGGTACTTAGGTAGGTCGAATTTGGCGAGCAACCCTATCCCACGCGGGGGCCGATTGGCACGATCATGGTGAGACCGAAAGGTCCACCCGTGACTAGTTCCCGGCGTTAGTCCGAGAGGGTCACGACTGGATTGTCCGTCCGGTGGGCGACGTGCCGCGATTCGAGTTACGTGGCCGTTCGCACGCCGGCGGGCGCGAATCCGAAACAATACTATCAATTGCTTCCATACTTGTATTTATTAAGGAAAAAAAGATGTTAAAACTTTTGAAACCCTGATCCAAGTATTCGAATTATTTTCTGTCGTTCTTGGGGGGACAACTGAGTTTTGCCTTTCTTAATTTCTTTTATTGCTTGTAATTTATGAGATTCCTTCTGGGCATCTTTTATGCTCTTTACAGGTCAGGTCAGGTATGGGAGCATGTGCCAGAACAGCGCGTCGCTGCGTCCACTTTCCGTCGGTACTCCAGGGGCCTCCGTCTGGCCATCCCCCAGGCAGATGCCAGGCCCATCCCCATCTCCTTGAGATGGTGGTCAACCTGCTGCAACCATGAGGCACGTGGTCGGCCCACTGGCCTCCTCCACTCATGAGACTCCCTCGCTGAGAGAATCTGGTGAGCAGGATCAGCATCAGGAAAACGAGCCACATGTCCATACAGCCGCAACTGACGCTCACGGACTATGCAGGTAACAAATGCCATCCGAGTCTCTCTCAGCAACCGCTCGTTGGACACAAAATCCGACCAGTGATAGCCAAGGATTCTCCGAAGACACCTGGTACCAAAGGAATTAAGTCTCCGTCTCAGATCCTTGGTCAGAATCCAAGTCTCGCACCCATAGAGCAAGACTGGAAGTACCAAGGACCTGAAGACTCGGACTTTCGTCCTCCCGCACATGTACCGGCAGCACCACACCCCATGATCCAGTGAATCCAAGACTCCCCAGGCCCGACCCAGACGTCTATTGACCTCTGACTCGCAGCCATCAGAGACATGAATATCATTGCCAAGGTAAGTGAATCTCTCCACGACCTCAACATCCTCACCACAAACAGACACAGACAGGACAGCAGCATCCAAGATGTCACCGAAAGCCTGGATCTTAGTTTTGACCCAAGAAACCCGTAATCCCAGCGGCTCTGACTCCTCATTCAGCACCTCGAGTGCCCCCAAAAGGATGTCTAAAGTCTCCGCAAAGATGACTGCATCATCTGCAAAATCAAGGTCTGAGATCTTGACATTCCCAAACGATGCACCGCAACTTGATCTCTCCGACATCCTCCCTAAAATCCAGTCCATACAAGTGCTGAAAAGTGTGGGGGCAAGTACACATCCCTGACGAACTCCAGTAACAACTGGAAATAAGTCAGAGGTGGTACCACCACACTTCACAGCACTCTCAGAACCAGAGTAGAGTTCAGACATCAGATCGATCAGTTTTGGTGGCACCCCATGAAGACCAAGAATCCTCCAGAGGACATCCCGATTCACTGAATCGAACGCTTTACAGAGATCAACATAGGCTGCAAGCAGCCCCTGCCGAAACTCTCGTCTGCGTTCGGTGAGGACACGAAGGGCAAGGATACGGTCAATCGTTGACCTCTTTGGTGTAAAGCCTGACTGCTCTGGACGCTGGTGCTCAAGCAGATGGTGGCGAACCCTATCAAGAATTATCCGAGCAAAGACCTTGCCCGGCACTGAGAGCAGCGTCAGCCCTCGGTAGTTGTTGCAGTCTTGGCGATCACCCTTCCCTTTCCAGAGAGGGACAACAAGGCCCCTCTTCCAGTCAGTTGGGATGATGCCTGTGTTCCAGGCAGAGCACAAAACTGCATGCAACGACACGAGTGCAGCATTTCCACCAGCCTTGAGAAGTTCGGCATGGATGCCACAAATCCCTGGAGCTTTGCCCCGTTTCAACTGGTTCACCGCAGCCCGTGTTTCCACAAGCGAAGGTGGACCACAGTTGATTCGTGGGTCAGCAACAGGGATTGTAACACCCTTGACGTCCAACTCGACAGCTGGGGGATCAGCCTGGTACAACCGCTCAAAGTAACCGGCCCAGCGGGCCTTCACTTCAGACTCCTCTGTCAAGAGCCTACCACTCTCTGCTCGAACTGCAGTGCTCCGAGGGATGGGCTTGGATGAACGTAATGCGCGAATTCCCCTGTAAGCGGGACGAGAATCACCTGTCCACAGGTGATGCTCTACCCCCTCACAGATTCCTCGCACATAGGCCTCCTTGTCCACCCTCAGTGCACGTACAGTTTTACGCCTCAGCTCCCTGAACAGCTCAGCTCTGCCATTCATCCTGGCCCTGTGACTCTGGTCAATGGTATCCGCTGTCCCTTGAGAGACAAAATTCTTCTTTGCCCTGCGGTGAGTTCCAAGACATCCACCGGCAACATCAAGGACGGTGGTCTTGAAGGCGCTCCACAACTCTTCAGCACACATTCAGCATACATAAATGACAGCACAAAGATGATCTTTACAGCACCTGCTACATTTCCCACAGCAGAAGCAGTTGAACCAATTCGATCTTTATGTTTAAGAATACTTGAACCAATACCCATGAGAGTATCAATTATCCCATCTCCTCTAAATTGATGTCCAACACCCCTTTGTCTCTTAGGTTTATAGTATCCTCTACCAAGATACATACCTTCACCCTTGTAGTATGGGGAAAGGAACATCCCATCCCCTGTAATTATTTTATATTTTCCCAACTCGTGTTTCCTCACAATAACCATCGTATTTATTTATTGGAAAACTTCACGTAGGTGAATTCTGATGGATATAACTTCTCCATTAAAATAAATCATACGATTATCTTGGTCGGTTATCCTAAAATTTACTCTGTGTATGGTTTTTCCTGACACAGGCAGATAAACCAAATTTTTAGGTTCCATATTGAATTTATAACCGGTGTGTACCCCGGTCAGAATAGGTACACCATATCCCTGCGTGTCGTAAAAGGCGACTAAAAGGGTTGGCGTCAGGAAGGGTATCCGGCCATAAAAACATCGCCTCAAAAGGAAACCATGATGAGTACAACTGATGGGCAGGGTACAGCCCGAAGTACCCCGTGGGGGTCCTCACCCCGTCTCGTTAAAACTCAAGGTGGGGAACCCGATCAAAGCAAGGGAGGAAATTTTTCCATTTATGATGACCAATCGTCTGATGCCCCACGTGGAGATCGGTTTCTGAGGTTTGGTACATGGAATGTAGGGACAATGACAGGGAGATCTGGAGAAGTGGTTGAAACATTGGTCAGAAGAAGAGTGGACATATGTTGTGTGCAGGAGACACGGTGGAAGGGAAGTGGTGTGACAATGGTGAAGGGTAGGCAGGGGCAGAAGTACAAGTTTATGTGGCAAGGGTGCCCGGAAGGCGTGCATGGTGTTGGTGTCATGTTTTCTGAGGAGTTTGTAGACAGTGTAGTGAGTGTGACTAGAGTGAGTGAAAGGTTGATGATGGTGAGAATTGTGATCGGAAATCTCTTGGTGAACGTCATCTCGGGATATGCCCCGCAGGTCGGTCGAAGCGATGAAGAGAAGAACATGTTCTGGTGTGCGATGGAGAAGTTGATGGAAAATGTGAAAGATGAGGAAGTTGTTGTGGTTGGAGGAGACTTGAATGGACATGTGGGAAGGAGTCCAGACGGTTTTGAGGGAGTCCATGGGGGTTATGGATATGGTGTGAGAAATGGAGAAGGTGAAAGGATCTTGGAGTTTGCTGATGGAGCTGATTTGTTGCTCTGTAATACTCAATTCCAGAAAGCGAATAATAAGCTTATTACATACACGTCAGGTGGGTTGACGACAACCATTGACTACCTGATGGTGCGTCAGTGAGATAGGGGAAACCTCCGGGACACAAAGGTGATCCCAGGGGAGGAGACTGTTTCGCAGCACCACCTGGTTGTCTGCGATATAAGGGTGAAAGGTGCGTGGAGAATTCGGCGGGTGAAGTACCAACCGAGGATGAAGGTGTGGAGGTTGAAAGAGGCGACAGTGAAGGAAGCATTAAGAGAGAGGCTGAGTATGGTTGAAGATGATGTGGTTGAGCTTGAAAGTGGTTGGATGTCAATGAAAGATAGTCTATTGGGAGCCGTTGGTGAGGTGTGTGGATGGACAAAAGGACCACCGAGGCACTCGGAAACATGGTGGTGGGATGATGAAGTTGGAAAGACGATTGAAGAGAAGAGGAAGAAGTTCAAGGAATGGCAAAAGGCAAAGGATACGGTGGAAGAAGAGGCTGCACATGAAAGTTATAAGAAAGCCAAGAAGGCTGCAAAGAAAGAGGTTGCAAAGGCGCAGGAGGCCCATAGGAAAATGTTTGGAGAACGCTTGGATTCGGAGGAGGGTAAGAGAGCGGTATTCAGGATTGCAAAGCAGATAGCGAGAGAGATTTGATGTGACGGGGCTGAGTTGCTTGAAGGATGAAGTGGGCCAAATTGTTGTGGATTCAGATGGAATTAAAGGAAGATGGAAGAGATATATGGAAAGGCTGTTGAATGTAGAAAATGAATGGGTTAGAAACATCGAGAGTAACCCAGTTTTAGGACCAGCAGAGAAGATAACTGAGAAGGAAGTTGAGGAAGCTATAAGAGCAATGAAGAGTAGAAAAGCAGGAGGGCCGACGGGAGTTGTGGGAGATATGTTGCAGGCAGCGGGAAGTTGGGGTGTGAAGAGAATGACAGAGATCTGTAATCTGGTGGTGAAAGAAGGCCGCATTCCAGTGGATTGGGAACTGAGTACTCTCGTCCCTCTGTACAAGGGGAAAGGTGACCCTCTGGACTGTGGCTCCTATAGAGCAATAAAGTTATTGGAGCATGGAATGAAGGTATTGGAAAGGGTGTCGGAGAAGAGGATAAGGAAGAAGGTAAAGATTGACGAAATGCAGTTTGGATTTATGCCAGGAAGAGGAACGACAGATGCAAATTTTTATTGTAAGGCAGTTGCAGGAGAAGTACATGGAGAAGAGGAAGAAGTTGTTTTTTGGGTTTGTTGATCTGGAGAAAGCATTTGATAGGGTCCCACGCGAAGTAATGGCATGGGCATTGAGGAAGTTAGGAGTGGAGGAATGGCTGATCAGAGTAGTGATGGCCATGTACAAGAGAGCACGCACAGCTGTAAGGACGAAGGATGGGAACAGTGGTGAGTTTGAGGTGAGGGTAGGAGTGCACCAGGGGTCGGTACTAAGTCCACTTCTATTTGTAGGTGTGATGGAGGTGCTGGCTCAGAGGGTAAAGGAGGATTTACCGTAGGAGCTGCTGTATGCAGATGATCTGGTGTTGATTGCAGAGAGTATGGATGGACTGAAGGAGAAGATGAACAAGTGGAAGGAATGTATGGAGGCAAAAGGTTTGAAGGTGAATATCGGAAAGACGAAGGTGATGGCAAGTGGTAAACCATGTGGTGAGGTGGAAAGGACTGGGAAGTGGCCGTGTGCTGTGTGCAGGAAGGGTGTCG
Source organism: Eptatretus burgeri (assembly GCF_056783735.1). Classification (NCBI taxonomy): domain Eukaryota; kingdom Metazoa; phylum Chordata; class Myxini; order Myxiniformes; family Myxinidae; genus Eptatretus; species Eptatretus burgeri. The sequence continues at coordinate 29,797 of NW_028221978.1, read as the reverse complement.
GAATGAACTCCATTCAGTGTACAATGTGTGCTGAATGGGTTCATCGAAAATGTAGTGGGGTGAGAGGGTCATTAACCAGTGTGGCAGCTACATTCAAGTGTAAGGTGTGCATCGAGGGAGCAGCAGATGAAGGAATTGTTGAGTTGGATCTTGGAGATGGTGTGAAGCTGGAAGGGGTGAAAACATTTTGCTATCTCGGAGACATGCTGAATGGAGAAGGTGGATCAGACTCTTCGACGGTTGCTAGAGTGAGATGTGCATGGAAGAAGTTTCGGGAACTGAGTGGCGTGCTGACAAAGAGGGGAGTGTCGTTGAAGCTGAAGGGAAAGGTGTATGCTACATGTGTGAGGAGTATGATGATTTATGGGAGTGAGACATGGGTACTGAACATGGAGCAGCAACAAAGGCTGGAAACGGTGGAAATGCGAATGGTTCGGTGGATGTGTGGAGTATCGTTGAGAGAGAGGAAGACAAATGATGACTTGCGGAAGATGATGGGAATAGAGTCTGTGATGGAGGTTGTGAAGAGAAACAGGTTGAGATGGTTGGGTCATGTGTTGAGGAAGGATGAAAGTGACTGGGTGAGAGGAGTGTTGCAAATGAGTGTAGTTGGAAGGAGAGGACGGGGAAGACCGAGAAAAACTTGGCTAAATGTGGTGGAAGAGGAAATGTGGGCAAGGGGATTAAGAAGGGGAGATGCAGAAAACAGGGTAAAGTGGAGAAGATTGTCATGGGGCCCGCAAGGTTAACCCCTGCTTTAGCGGGGAAAATGGCCTTTAAATGCTTGTGTGTGTTATATTGAATTTATAGCCAATTGGGGTTGAGTATGCGCTGAATGAAAATATTGTATTTGGTTTTTTCCATCATTATAAGCACCATCAATCAAATCACAGTGAATTAACACCGAATTTATTCCTGAGGATATTTGAATGACATTATCACTGTAAAACGTCCCATTAGTTTCAATCTTTTTTGAGGAGAAACCCAATAACTCTCTAAATGAATTATCAATTGTGAAATCAACCTTGTAGTTATTTTTAACTTTAATCGTTGATTTTGAAGTATGTTTTTGAATGTCTATAACAATATTTTTTGGTTCATCACCCTGTTCTTTCAAAAGACGAGCAATTTCGGAAGATATTTGAGAAATCTCATATGCTCCGGGTGAGACTGGTATCGTTTTGTATCCACTTCCCGGATTATAACTAAACTTGTCATTTTTATCAGTTATATTAAATAAGGTATTATAAGTTTCCATGGACAATAAAGATGCCTCATATTCTTTTGTTGTGTCAAGTTGTAGTGGGTATGGGAATGAAGATGTGTGCTCGCTTGTTGTGAAATTTAAATTAAGGATTGTGCTTCTCATCTTATTTAATATGGGATAAAATGTCTTTATATTGATATTTATTAATTATTTTCATGTTCATCAACTGGTCTAAAATGGCTGATGCTTCATTAAAACAATTGTTATTTCCAGCCTTCTTACTGTCTAACAACAATAACAGTCTATTAACTAATTGTGATGGGTCATTTGGAAGAAAACTAACACCTGAACCAAGGATACTTAAAGCCTGAATAATGTGTTTCTCCTTCTCATTCTTCCTACTTTTACCAGAAAGAATAACCCTATAATTTAGAGTGTTCAGCAGATCAATATATACTCTATCATCATTATTTTTCATATCCAATGGTTTATCAATATACTTTGACTCATCCCTCACAGTTGAACCTTGTCTTCTATCTTTTGTGAGAAGAAACATTAATCTTGGAGTTAGTTTAACAGGGGGTTGAGCATAACCCAAGAACCTTAATTCATCATTAAATATCAATACCTTTTCTTGAACAAGATGAAATATTGCTGGTTATTCTGTTGGAATGAGTCCTGCTTTGGTTTTTGAATCCGCTGAATATTCATTGTTTTGAAGAGCATTCACAATATAATCAGGGGGTCGATTAATCTCTTCCAGTTGTTGAAATAAACCTTCATCATCATGTACCTTTAATTCTCCTAAATGCTCTAATTCTTCCTCCGTCATTTGATCAAAATCTTATAACATTTGAAGTTTTTTAGGAGTATATTCTACTGTGGGAACTGTGGAAACATCTTTCATTTTTTCTTGGGAAGTTTTTAAAAGTGGTTTAAAAATTTCTCTTGTTTTCTTTCAAATGCTTCTTCGCCCGTTAGTTTCTGTCTGCGTTTCTTCTTTATGTCTTCCTGTTGTTTTACAACTTTTGAAACCAACTCTTTATGTTCCTTAAATCTTCTTGCTCTTTCTTTTGCATCCATTTATTTATTGTAAAATATCATTTAATGAATTGTAAAGATCAACAGGGAAATTTTCCTTTTCTTCATCATTCAAGTAGATGTGTTCAAATAAATCCTTTTCTTTAAATATTTCATCAAATTCTTTATTAACATTAATGCGAGTTGTAATTTCTTCTTCACTAATACTTGCATCTCTGCTTTTCATACGTTTGCATTGAGTTTCTTCATCAACATCAAAACCGAATGATAAAATCTTCACTCCGCTCAGATGTTTAATAATTTGTCTCGTTCCTTCTGGATTAGTTTCTAATATTCCAAGACCACCAGATTTTAGTTTCCTTAACTCACCCTTACAATGTGAATATTTTGTTGTACCAAGAGAAACCTCCTCAAATATTTGACCTTCATTCCTCAATCGCATATGTTCCTCCACTGAAATATAGTGATAACCTTCACCTTTTACTTCTCCAGGTCTTATTGCTCTAGTTGTTGTTGATACAATGCGTATCACGGGGTGATTTTTAAGTAAATTTACAATATTCTCATTTGTACTACACAAGAACCTTGATTTATGAAAGTTTTTTCCAGAAGCAGATTTACCCACAAGATTTACAATAATAGTTGTCATTTATATATGTAATTGTTTATAAAACAAAAAATATATCCCTTAATATCTCATCTTGTTTCACAACAATATATTTATATTTTTCAGTCGTGTGCTTCATGTAATCCTCAAATTTCTTTTTACTACATAATGTAGAACAATTATCTCTCCAAAAATTATTGATATCTATTGAATTTAACTTGAATAAAATAAAAGTATTAGCATTGTTTCTGATGGAACGACGAGGAAGTTGAAAGTACGATTGACTAAGATAAATACAATTACAAGAAGAATGTCTCCCTCTTGTGTAGTAGCTGTCCATTACCGTTTGGTTTCTCTCATTAACACAATCATCAAAGATAACGAGGTTCTTTTTTGATTTATCCAAATCTTGGGGAGACGGTATATCATCCGTATTATCACTAAGAATACAAGTTATAGGATTTGATTTCTTTTTACATCTCTGTGTATCACAAAATAGTTGAATTATATCTTCAATGTTATAATCATTTAGGTTTTTTGACGTTTAAATAAACCGATTATATCTTCTTTTTGAAGACCAGCATTAAAACCTTGTGAGAGTAGTTGATACTCTGGTTGAAAACTCGACTTTGTGAAAATTATTAAATTATCATAATCTAAAAAGTTGGGAGTGAGGAGCATCTTTAAAAGTAAGCAGGTTTTTCCACATCCACTTGAACCAACTATGAGACATCTTAATGAATTTGGGAGATTTTTATGGTTGTTAAATTTTATCTTATTTTCCCAAATGGGTAAAAAATCATTCATTTATATCTTTGGAAAACAGGTTATTTAATTTATTATTGGCTTTTTTAGAAACTATATTTTATCCTAAGTTCAGTTTTAATTTCAAGATAATCCATTATTTTATTTATACAATATCTTGTGTTGACATTTCCCTGAAAATTACATCCATGAATAATATATAACAACAATCCTTTGAACATTTCTCTTATACGTTCAGTTTCTTCCCTTGTAAGGAAAGGTGTGTTATCACCGTCATACTTTACATTCATTTCTCTAATCAATCTTGTAAAGTAATTCATTTTTGGTGTAAATCTAAAAGAATTATTTTCCTTTTTATATTTTTTATTATCATTAATTAGAAGATAATCACAGAATATACATTGTTTATAGGCTTTTGACTCTGTGTTTAATCCCCGTCTTTCACACGCAGGACAATTCTCAAATTTGTCATATGGAGAATCAGGAAAGTCTAGCATATTTATAAAGTAAAACTTTACTTAAACTGAAATTCATCTATACTTTCAGTTGTATATTGACTCATATTTAATAATATTACCATCGATATCAATATACTTTTTTTCATTACCAGATTCAACGACAACATTTTTTATATTAAAGGTAATTTTAAAATGATCGTTAACTACTATTGAAGGAAATGTCATTTCACCTGATATATTAACATCCTTTATTTCATCAGGATTTACATCTTTAGGGTTGTTGAAAAAAATACAAATTTCTCCTTGCATATTACAGATGGTCTTATCTTTTCTTTCTAAAGCTTCATCCATAAGGTTTTTGTTTTTTGATACTTTTTCTTGTTTCATTGCTTTTTCTAGTTTTGAATATATTACCAGAAGGAGAGGAGAAACTTTTGTTAGAGCTACTTTAATTGATGTTCTACCAGGTATACTAAAAGCCCTTCCACTGAAGGAAATTGAAGAACTCATATTATTTACCATAATAGTTTTTATCCAATAGTTGTTATATTTATCTTTGTTCAATTTTACATCCTTGACATATTTCTCAGTATCTTTAACAAATGAAGAGATTGATTGAAACTTGTCTTTTGTGTCTTGAAACATTGTATTTATTAAGTGAAAAAGTTGGAGGATAAAATGGTTTTAAGCACAGATTCACCTGTAAAATAAACGAAATTTTCATCAAGAAAATTTTAGTTTAAGCAAAGATTTATTATATAAATATGGTGAATACAACATACTGCGATGTTTGTAATCACAAATATAAACATTATAGAAAACACCTCCGAACCAACAAACACACATTTAATCTATTTCATAAAATATCTCCTCTTGAGTTGGAAAGAAAACATTGTGATATCTGTTCAAAGGATGTTTTGAAGAGAAGTTATAATAGACATCTTCAATCACAAAAACACAAGAAAAATGAGTTTAAAGTAAAGGGAGACTATTATATTGAAAACACTGATGGGGCATTTAAAGAGCATATAAAAATAAGGATTTTTCAATTTGGAGAACCCGGTCCATCATCAATAGATGAATCAATTGAAATAGTGAAACCCGATGTTGAAAAATTTATTAAAAAGACATTAAAAGAAATGAAAACTTTAAAGTTTTATATGGGAGTGAAAATGAATATGAAAAGACAAGATGAAGAACAAACTTCTTATATGAGAACAGATCTTCATTTTATAACATCATTTCAAGATTTTTTGAATAGTGGGGTTTATGAAGAACTATCAAGACAAGAGGAGGATGTTGATAATACAGTGGTAGGAAGTGGATTCAATATTAAAAAAATCATCTTTTTCGATATACACATTCTAAAATCAAACCCTCTTAAAGCTTCTTCTTATATTGAATTACCAAAAGAAATAAAACTAAAGAAGGCAGTTGTTAATATTAAGAACAATGATAATAAATGTTTTCTCTAGTCTGTTCTTGCTCACTTTCATCCACCAAAATGTAATTCAGAAAGAGAAAAACAATATATGAAATATGAGAATACCTTGAACATTAAAGATTTTAAATTCCCAATGCCACTAACAGATATTCCTAAATTTGAGAAAAAGAATAATCTTTCTATTAATGTATATGGATTAACGGATACAAACAAAGTTCAAATATTAAAAATTTCAAACAACTATAAAAATGAAGAAACACACATTGATCTTTTATATTTTAGTGTTGGAAAGAATTCACATTACACATACATCAATAATTTATCAAGATTAATCTCCTCTCAGGTATTCAGAACAGCAAACAAAATATATCCTTGTAAGCGATGTCTTAATTCATTTCATACAAAAGAACGATTGGAACAACATTCAAAATATTGCAGTAATCATAAATCAGCTGTAATTACAATGCCTAAACCTGGTGAAAAGATTTCTTTTGAAGATTATAATAAATCTATCATGCACCCATTTGTGATATACGCTGATTTTGAGTGTATCCTTAAAAAGATAAATACTGCTTCTCCTAATCCAAAAGAATCATATACAAATAAATATCAAAAACATGTTCCTTGTGGTTTCTGTTATAATATCAAATCATCTGTTGGAGAAAAGTATAACAAACTTGAACATTATAGTGGAAAAAAAGCTTCACAAGAGTTTGTAAAACGATTAGAAAAGGATTGTATAAGACTCACTAAATTAATGAAAGAAACAAATGAACCGATGAAATTAACCAAAGAAGAAAAATTAGAATTTAGAAAGAACAATATCTGTCATATTTGTGAGGGGGAAATTAAGGAGTCTAACGTTTGGGATCATTGTCATCTTACTGGTAAATATAGAGGTCCCGCTCATTCCAGTTGTAATCTTAATTATAAATTACCTTCTTTTATTCCAGTCTTTCTTCACAACAGCGCCAACTATGATACACATCTATTTATAAATGAACTTTCAAAAACACCAGGGAATATTTCTGCCATAACAAACACAAGTCAAAAGTATATTTCATTTACAAAAATGATATTCACAAAACCTTTAACTCGTATTAGGTTTCTAGATTCTTACAAGTTTATGGGAACACCACTAGCCTACCTCGCATCAAATCTAAGCTCCACGGACTCTTTTCCAAATCTTAATTCATTCTTTCCAAAAGAGGAAATTCAGATTAAAGGGAGAATTCAAAGTAAAGAGGAAATTCGAATTAATGAGGAAATTAATGAAGAAATTCTAACTGAAGATGAAATTCTAATTATAAAGAAAATTCGAACAATGAATGAAATTCTAACTAAAGAGGAAATTCAGATTAAAGATGAAATTCTGATTAAAGAAGGAATTCTCACGAGAGAGGAAATTCAAACAAGGAATGAAATTCAAAGTAAAGAGAAAATTCTTACAAGTAAGGGAATTTATCCTTATGATTATATGGATTCATTTATGAGATTTAAAGAAACACAACTTCCTTCAAAAGAAAGTTTCTATAATAACCTTTATGAAGAAGAGATAAGTGATAAGGAATATAAACACGCACAAGAAATATGGAAAATATTTAAGATAAAGAACCTTGGAGAATATCATGATTTATATCTAAAAACAGATGTTTTATTGTTAGCTGATGTGTTTGAAGCTTTTAGATCACTCTGTCATAATAAAAATTGTTATGGATTAGATCCTGCCCACTATTTCACAGCTCCTGGTTTAGCTGTGAAAATGACAAAACAAGATATAGATTTAAACAGTGATGTTGATATGCTTTTGATGATTGAGAAGTCCAAGAGAGGTGGAATATCACAAGTATGTTCAAAAAGATATGCTAAAGCAAATAATAAATATCTTCCAAATTATGATAGTGAAAAAGATAGTAATTATTTGATGTATTTTGATGCTAATAATTTGTATGGATGGGCAATGTCTCAATCTCTGCCTTATGGTAAATTAGAGTGGGTGGAAGAAAAGGATTATGAAAAGGCTTTGATGAATATTGTTATTTCTTCTCAAGAGGAATTGAATGAGGAAGAAGAAGGTTATTATTTTGAAGTTGATTTGAGGTACCCGAGTGATCTTCATAATAAGCATAAAGACCTTCCTTTTGCATGTGAGAAAGAAACCCCAAAGAAAGAATGGTTCAGTGATTATCATAAAAGTTTTAATATTAAAGGCAAATTAACAGAAAAGTTATGAACAACATTCTATGATAAAGAGGGATATGTTTTGCATCAGAGAAGCTTAAAACAGTTTTTGAGAGAAGGATTGAGAGTAGCTAAAATTCATAGAGTTTTAAAATTTAAACAAAGTCCTTGGGTGAAAAAGTATATTCAATTCAATACAGATATGAGAGCAAATACAAAAGTAAAATTTGAAGGGGACTTTTATAAATTAATGAATAATGCTGTATTTGGAAAGACTATGGAAAATGTTAGAAACAGGCAAAACATTAGATTCACAACATCTTGGAAAGAAGCTTCGAGATTGATAAATAAACCAAGTTTTGAGAGAGAAGAGGTTTTTTCAGAGAACTTTTCTGCAATTCATATGAAAAAGGAAAGTATTGTAATGAATAAACCAATTTATATTGGAACAGCAGTTCTTGATTTATCAAAGATATTGATGTATGATTATTTGTATAATGACTTAAAGAAAGAGTATGGTGAAAATGTTTCATTGTTGTATATGGACACTGATAGTTTTATCCTAGATATAAAAACTGATGATGTTTATAAAGATATGAAGAAAAATATTGGAGTATATGATACAAGTAATTTCAGCAAGAAGAGTGAGTTATTTTCCAAAAAGAATGAAAAGGTTATTGGTAAGTTTAAGGATGAGTTGGGTGGAAAAGTACTGAGTGAATTTATTGGATTGAGAGCAAAGGCATATGCTTATAAGTATGGCGATCAGATTGATAAGCGGTTAAAGAGAATAAAGAAATATGTAATAAAGAAATCAATAACTTTTAGAAATTATTATAATTGTTTGATGAATAGGAAAGAAGAATATAGGAAAATGAATACAATAAGAAGTTATAAACATGAGATATATAGTGAAGAAGTAAATAAAAAGGCATTAGGAGCCTTTGATGATAAGAGATTTATTTTAGATAATGGAATAGATTGTGTTCCATATGGATATTGTATGATAGAGTGGATAAAAGAGATTGTGTTTTAACGATGGGAAGATGGGTTAGGTTTTTTAAGGGCTACCGCCGCGTTTTTTCGCAATATATAAATGGTTAAACCAAGTATTAATCAAACTAAAGAGTGGAGAAAATCTCAGTCTTGGTATATAAATGGAAAACATAATGAATGTGAAAAATATCAAATAAGTCTTATTGAAAAAATAACTAAAACAAAGGTAAATAAAACAAATAAGCGAATCAATTTAAAAACTAGTAAGTTAGAGGATGTAAAGAAAAAAATGAATATCCTTGAATGGACTGAAAACTTTGATGGTTATCAATTGAACAATGAAAAACAATTTACTATAATCTCAAAATGATATGTGGCTCAGGAGGTGGTCAAACAAGAGCATTAAGAGAAGTTTATCATTTCGTAATGGCACAAAAGGGGTATCTTAAAAAATATAAAGATTCAAATGTTTTGTTTTTCAATATTTTAGATGGGGATTATTGTGCAAAGAAAATTAAACTATTGAAGGAATTTGAGAATGAACAAATGTTTATAGGTTCAATGAGTGAGCTAAACAATATGCATCGGTTATTTGAAAAAGAGTGTCCCGAGGCTTAGACGTTTCAGATATTTCTTTCGAATCACCTTCAACAAATCACATTACCACTTTAGTACTTGAACAAATCTTTCTCTTATTGCATGGATTATTTGAAAAAAAAAAAGTGTCCCCAGGTTAAAAGGGGAGACAAATAAATATACCTTGGGATAAAAAGGGGGTTTATTTTTAGGGAAAAAAAATATGAATTGCTGAAAATCCCCCAATCATTTACATGGGGAAAAGTGAGCCAGAACCAGTATATTCACCCTACTAACGTTGATTAAAATATAATTATATATTTAAACCTCTTTAAACGTTTTTTTAAATATAATTGTATATTTAAACCACTTTAAACGTTTTTTAAAATATAATTATGTATTTAAACCTTTGTAAACGTTTGTTGAAATATAATTATATATTTAAACCTCTTCAAACGTTTATTAAAATATAATTATATATTTAAACCTCTTTAAACGTTTATTAAAATATAATTATATATTTAAACACTCTATTACACAAATCACTTTCATCATCTATCTATAATTCCAGCAATCTCTGTGTGTCTGTCTGTCTGTCTGTCTGCGACCGCAGTTTCTCGACGACCGCCAGTCCGATCTCATTGAAACTTGCCAGGAATATTGCCGGGGACCCGCGGATGTGCCTTTTCGAGGTTTGATATCGATTGGACGAGCGGTTCCCAAGTTACAGCCATTTTACTGCTTTTTCAGTGTTGAAAAGGTGTATATATGGCAGCTGAAGGTGTCGTTCCACCTTCTCACTTTATCATGCCAATCCTTTACCAAATTATTAATAACCGGACGACCACCGTTCCGATCGGATTGAAACTTGCCAGGAATATTGCCGGGGACCCGCAGATGTGCCTTTTCGAGGATTGATATCGATCGGACGAGCGGTTCCCAAGTTATGGCCACTTATCTGTCGACCAATAACAGGACACGTTGCTATGACATCACGATGACGTCACAATTAATGTTTATTTATTTTTTTATTTATTAATTTTTTTTGCACGATTGACGGACCTATCTGATTGAAACTTGCCAGGAATATTGCTGGGGAGCCGTGGATGTGCCTTTTCAAGGTTTGATATAAATCGGATAAGCAGTTCCCAAGTTACGGCCATTTATTTGTCAACCAATGACAAGACCCGGTGCTATGACGTCACGAATTACGTCACAATTAATTTTTATTAATGTATTTATTATAATTTTTTTTTTTGCACGATTGACTGTCCGATCTGATTGAAACTTGCCAGGAATATTGCCGGGGACCCGCAGATGTGCCTCTTCGAGGATTGATATCGATCGGACGAGCGGTTCCCAAGTTATGGCCACTTATCTGTCGACCAATGACAGAACACGTTGCTATGACATCACGAATGACGTCACAATTAATGTTTATTTATTTTTTATTTATTAAATTTTTTTTGCACGATTGACGGACATATCTGATTGAAACTTGCCAGGAATATTGCTGGGGAGCCGTGGATGTGCCTTTTCAAGGTTTGATATAAATTGGATAAGCAGTTCCCAAGTTACGGCCATTTATCTGTCGACCAATGACAAGACCCGGTGCTATGACGTCACAAATTACGTCACAATTAATTTTTATTAATGTATTTATTATTATTTTTTTTTTGCACGATTGACTGTCCGATCCGATTGAAACTTTCCAGGAATATTGCCGGGGCCCCGCGGATGTGCCTTTTCGAGGTTTGATATTAATCGGATGAGCGGTTCCCAAGTTACGGCCATTTATCTGTCGACCAATGACAGGACATGGTGCTATGACATCACGAATGACATCACAATTAATGTTTATTGATTGATTTATTTATTTATTTATTTATTTATTTTTTGTATACCTTGTCGAGGCTCGTATGAGAGCTAACACCCAACTCACAGCAAGGGGGCATGAGACAAGAGGGGCGGGAGTGGAAGAGACAAAACAGTGGGGAACAGACACATTAGGTGAACTGTGGAAGGGAGAGGGATGGGGATGGGATGGGGAACATGGCGAAGAGAAGATGGACATTACAGGGACTTTCAGGAAGGAAAGCAGGGGAATTGAAGGAAGTGGGCTTGGGTGGATTATCGGGGATAAAAGATCGAGGATTTGGATGGGGGAAGATAAGAGGTGTTGGTGAACAGCTGTTTTGAAAGCCTGGAGGGAAGAATGGGAAAGAATAGAGTGAGGAAGTTTATTCCAAAGGCGGGAAAAAAGAGGAATGAAAGAGTGAAGATGAGCAGTGATTCGTGATTTTGGTAGTTTTACCAGAAGAGGGTTGTTGGCGGACCTTGAGCGCCCTGTGGAAATGTGGTGGGGACAAATCGCAGAGAGAGCAGGGGGGGGCAAGGCTGGAGAGGACTCGGTAGAAGACAGAAAGACCACCGACCAACCTGCGGTGATTGAGTGAGAGGCCCAAAGACTTAGCTTCATTGCGGGAGATTCCGATGATCCAAAATGCCCTTGTTATCGACATCGTGAAGCCGAGAAAGGTGGGAGGCAGGAGCACCAGCCCAGAGGGGAGAGCAGTACTCCATCAGGCTATGGACAAAAGCTTTGTAAGTGCTCAGCAGCTCAAGAGGGCCGAGGAAAGATTTTGCATGACGGAGGATTTCCAGTTGGCAACTGGCTTTGGAGGTCAGGTTTGAAATGTGGCTTTCCCAGGAAAGGTCATGGCAGATAGTGAGACTAAGAAGATTGAAAGAAAGGAATTCTTCCAGAGGATTGTAGAGATGGGGGTGGGGGGGGGGGTTCCAAACGGTCCTTTTAGAGAGACATAGTGAGAGTGTGAGGATTTGTCCGGATTGAAAGACATGTTCCACAAGTTTGTGATTTTACCAAGATCTGTAGAGAGCGAAGAAGCTGCTGCTTACCGGTCTGAGGGATGACAGGTGGTCCGACAGAGAGTCGAGTCATCAATAAAGAGATAAAGAGGATCTTCCAGGGAGTCGAGAGATCATTGATGAAAACCGTAAC